>NC_079195.1:173727316-174030459 GCF_029499605.1 Hyla sarda
TCTGACTGTGATTTTGAATACTTTAAGGGGTGCAGTTTCTATTATGAAGGCCCTTCAAATCCCCTTCCAAACTGAACTGGTCCCTGAACAGCCTAAGACTTTGTTTTTAAATTTTTTACCAAAAGTCCATAAAAACTTGATAGATACACATGTAGGCCCATTGTTTCTGGAATAAGGTCATTTGCTGCCAACAAAAACATAGATTATGTTCTTGCAGAAATATATAAGACATTCTACTTGAAGGATTTAGCAGAAGAAATGCTTAGGCTGGATCTGGTCAGTTGTAATATTTATGGCACAACTGAAATAACCTTACTTTATACCATGATACCTCAAGATAGAGGAGTGTGGGGGCATTACACTTTCACTGTGAGGGACATGTACATCATGGAAGGGAGGCATAATTAGTAACCAAGAAAGTATATCATTACTCCTAATGGCTTTTCTGTCTAGGTTGCAGGTTTTACTTAGAGATTACGACGCCAGCCAAAATCCAGGCTGACATAAAGAAGGTTGATGTGCAATCTACATATACTTACACAATCACAAATGTCCATAGAACAACAACACCCCTTGTACCAGTAAACATTCCTATATTAACATATCTCTTTCATTCGTCTTAAGTAAAATATCTGTTTCCTATACATAGTTTCTCTTCTTATTTTAACATAATAGGGTTTAAAAAATTATTTTCACAGTCACTGACCTACCATCTTACTTGTAATGCCTCATGACCCACTTCCCAAAACAGGGTGCACACCCGATAGCTTTACCAATACTGTACTTGAATTATTATGGCTGTTTTATAGAACTAATGCTCCTCCCATACTGAAAGAAATAGATTGGTATAACTGGGGCATATTCAGTTTAGGAATTTAGAGCATACCATGTGCAATCTAATAAAAATACTTGTCTATAACACTGAACATAGGATCTCTACTTAGGATATTGGTAATGGCCTCATGGGTTATAATGGTTGGAGATGAGCAAACTTTAGAAAAATTAGATTCGGACGATTCAACACATTTTTCGAAAAAATATTGTTTCAGGTCGAATCTGTATTAAAAGCGGCTATTTCTAGCCTACAGAGAGACTCAATAGGGGTGTAGAACAGTTTGCTTTGTTCTAACACACATAGGCAGTGTGCTGTGTAAGTGAAATAATACTGTTATTCAGTATGAAATGCAGATTACAGGCATTGCTATTAGAATCACTGTTGCAGAGCATCGATGTGGCAGCAGGGAGACCATATGGCGTCAAAATTGAAGAGGATAAAGAGTTTTCTTGATGTCATTTTAATTTAATTTAATTTGAATTTATTTACATTTTTTGAGTACCCATTCTGGTGAGCATTGAGCTGGCGGTCCTCCGCCAGGCGACATACCACCTGTTCCAGCCCCTGCCTCTCAGCGCCCCCCCTGACTATGAAAGTGCCAATGTTTCATTTAATCAGTTAGGGTTCATTGTTATCGCTCCAAGCTGTTTCATTGGATTCTTGTGATAATTCAACAGGTAATATGACGTCGACGACCATAGGACCTCAGTCTTGAAAAGATAACATCGATTATTTTTAAGATTTATATTAGCTTCCAACGTTTAATGTCCCTGTGTTTACTTTGAACAGGTACTATATAATTACAAAACCCAATCTAACAAGTAGTCACATGGCGGCACAATGACAGAGCCTAAAGGTGACAGCAGAATGAGACGACCATAATCTGGCAGAATTACACAGCCTGGAATTTAAGGTAATGTCCCAGGCCCAGCAGCATCACTAAACCATATAGTTGCTGAATGACACAGCCTGGAGCAGGCTGCAGCATGAGTAAACACTAGGGCTTCACAATTTTAAAATTGAAATGAAAGAATTATGTTAGCTAGTGGAACCATAAAAAATGTGTAGGTAATATCCCAGGCCCAGTAGCATCGGTAAACTATATATTGGCTGAATGACACAGCCTGGAGGTGGCAAAAGCATGAGGAGACCATATAGTGTCTGAATGGTACAGCCTGGAGGTGGCTGAAGCATGAGGAGACATATAGTGTCTGAATGGCACAGCATGGAGTTGGCTGAAGCATAAGGAGACCATATAGTGTCTGAATGGCACAGCCTGGAGGTGGCTGAAGCATGTGGAGACCATATATTGTCTGAATGCACAGCCTGGAGTTGGCAGAAACATGAGGGAACCATTGAAATGTAAGATTTAGAAATGTAAAATTTTGAAATTGAAATTTAGGATTTAGAAATTTAAATTTTAGCTAACATTTCTGAATGACACAGCCTGGAGTTGGCAGAAGCATGAGGAGACCATTGAAATGTAAGATTTTGAAATTGAAATTTAAGATTTTGAAATTGAAATTTAAGATTTTGAAATTGAAATTTTAGCTAACACTCCCGAGTTTTAGTGTCCTGGGCCCCGGTGTGTGGGTTCAAAGGACCAAATCTAACAAGCAGTCACATGGTGGTACAATGACAGAGCCTGGAGGTGGCATCAGTATGAGGAGACCATATAGTGTCTGAATGACTGCCTGGAGTTTGTGGCAGCATGAGGAGACCATATAATGTCTAAATGGCACCGCCTGGAGTTGAATGAATCATTAGGAGACCATTGAATTTTAAGATTTTGAAATTGAAATTTAAGATTTTGAAATTGAAATTTTAGCTAACACTCCCAAGTTTTAGTGTCCCAGGCCCCGGCGTATGGTTACAAAGGACAAAATCTAACAAGGAGTCACATGTAACATGGCGGCACAGTGACTGGAGTCTGGAGGTGGCATCAGTATGAGGTCACCATATAGTGGCTGAAAGACTGCCTGCAGTTTGTGGAAGCATGAGGAGACCATATAGTGTCTGAATGGCACAGCCTGGAGGTGGCTGAAGCATGAGGAGAGACCATATAGTGGCTGAATGGCACGGCCTGGAGTTTGTGGCAGCATGAGGAGACCATATAGCTGCTGAATGGCACAGCCTGGAGGTGGCTGAAGCATGAGTAGACAATAGGGCTTCACAATCCCTAAGATTAAAATATGAATTTTAATATTGAAATTGAAGATTTATGGTAGCTAGTGCTACCATAAAATATTTTTAGGTAATGTCCTAGGCCCAGCTTTATCATTAAACCATATAGTGGCAGAATGGCACAGCCTGGAGTTTGTGGCAGCATGATGAGACCATATAGTGTCTTAATGGTACAGCCTGGAGGCGGCTTAAATGGGCACTGTCACCAACTTCATTATTTGATATGTTGTAGTACTTATGTACTACAACATATCTCTAATATACTTTTATTATTTTTTTTTCATTAAAAAGGTTTAATTTACATTTAAAAACTGGCCACTGAAAAAGGACTGATTTTGGAGTGGCAATCAGTCCTTTTTCAGTTAGGCTGCACTCGCTCCCTGCCTGTCAATCAGAGAGGTGGGAGCGAGCGCATTGGCTCCCCGGCCACTGGCTGGGAGGCCACTCCTCCCGTACATCGCCGCCGCCTCGTTGCCGCCGCTGTCCCTGCACGCCCGCTGCCGGACTCTGCAGTAACTGCAAGTGTAATGAGGGAGCGGGGTATGCGGGGCGGGGGGGAACGGGCTTTAAGCCTGAGGAGACCATATAGTGGCTGAATGGCACAGCCTGGAGTTAGCTGAAGCATGAGGAGACCCTATAGTGACTGAATGAGACAGCCTGGAGGTGGCAGCATCAGGAGTCCTGAAAGTGACCCTAATGCTGAGGAACTTCTGAAACTGGGGACCAGCTCCTTAATTATTTTTTGCAGTATCCATGGCAGCACAATGATAGGGCCTGGAGGTGGTAGCATCAGCATGAGTAGACCATCGAGCAGCAGAATGAGAGAGCCTGGAGACGACAGTATCAGCATGAGGAGACCATATGGGGGCACAATGACAGAGCCTGGAGGTGGTAGCATTAGCATGAGGAGACCATAAAGCAGCACAATGACAGAGCCTGGAGGTGGCAGCAGCAGCATGAGGGCCAGGCCAACTGAGGGTTAAGTCTGAGGAACCCACGGACTGTTGACTGGGGGTGTTGGGATGAAGTGGATGACCCAGTGAACTGATCAATCACAGCTGCTGGGTTGCTGGTCACGACACGACTGCTAGCTGACACTGGGAGCTCAGACCTCTCGCTGCGACTCCGGCTGGCACACACCCCTACTCTGCTGCAAGCTCTGCCTGTGCCTGATGAATTAAGGCAGGGGTCCTCAAACTACGGCCCGCGGGCCACATGTGGCCCGCCGAGGACATTTATCCGGCCTGGGACCCGCTGCCTGGGACATCCCTGTGTCCCGAAAGATTTTTTTGGGACACAGGGATGCACTCTCGAAGGCCTTGCGTTTACTTTAAAAATGCAGGGGTCCCTGGGAAGGTGGAGCACACAGGGACGTCACTGACGCCCTGTGCGTGTGCCCAATGTGGGGGAACATACTGCACCTAATGTGGGGGAACTATACTGCACCTAATGTGGGGGAACTACACTGCACCTAATGTGGGGAAACATACTGCACCTAATGGGGGGGAACTATACTGCACCTAATGTGGGGGAACTATACTGCACCTAATGTGGGGGAACATACTGCACCTAATGTGGAGGAAGCATACTGCACCTAATGTGGGGGAGCTATACTGCGCCTAATGTGGGGGAACTATACTGCACCTAATGTGGGGGAACTGTACTGCACCTAATGTGGGGGAACTGTACTGCACATAATGTGGGGGAATTGTACTGCACCTAGTGTGGGGGACTTGTAGTGCACCAAATGTGGGGGAATTGTACTGCACCTAATGTGGGGGAATTGTACTGCACCTAATGTGGGGGAACTGTACTGCACCTAATGTGGGGGAACTGTACTGCCAACCCTAATGTGTGGGAAGTACAACCTAATGTGGGGGATCTATACTGCCAACCTAATGTGGGGGGAACGGTGCTGCGTACTTAAAGTGGTAGTCCACTAATAAGATATATAAGTGTGCATAGGAATTTGTTCATGTTTTTTTATCTATAGTCCGGCCCTCCAACGGTCTGAGGGACCGTGAACTGGCCCCCCATTTAAAAAGTTTGAGGACCCCTGAATTAAGGCCTCTGCTACTCCTCTGTGCACATCCTGGCACTACTCTGCCTGACATACTTATTGTGTATATGAGGGGAGTACAATACGCTTCACTACGCTTAAAACAGTATTTGTCTAGAACAGCAGCAGGTGTTTATTATTAGCTGTCCTTTCACAGTATCTAGGCCCTTGACAGATTGACACTACTTAACCTGTTCAGCACACAGGGCATATGCATACGCCCTGCATCCCGAGTCCGGATGGGGACCGGACCGGGATGCCTGCTGAAATCAGTCAGCAGGCATCCCCGCACATCGCCGAGGGGGGTCCTGAGACCCCCCCATGTTGGCGATCACAGGACATCGCATGTCAATTCAGACGTGATTTTCGGCTATTCCAGGCTTATTGGGTCTCTGGTGACCCGATCGCCCAGAAAATAGTGATGATCGGAGCTGTTTGTGACAGCCCCGATCATCCTAAGGGATAGGAGCGAGGTTGCAGTGCTGCAACCTCCTCCTATCCCCTGCCATTAGTCAGCACTGAGCACTGACCAATGGCAGTTGAAGACGGGGGTTGCCATGGAAACCCCCACTCTGCCCACCCCTCGATGTCGGGCAGAATGGGGGGTAGAAGATGGCGGCTGGTACCTGCAAAGAAGATGCCGTGGGGACCGCCGATCGTCGGTGACATCAGCGGAGATCAGCAGCAGAGGTAGGGAGGCGACGGTGTGGAGCATCAAGGGAGGTGGCAGTATAGCGATCTTTATTGCTGCCTTCCTAGTGATTGCCAAACTGCAACTCCCAGCATGCCCAGACAGCCAAAGACTGTCTGGGCATGCTGGGAGTTGTAGTTTTGCAACATCTGGAGGGTCACAGTTTGGAGACCACTATTACAGTGGTGCCCAAATGGTAGCCCTCCAGATGTTGCAAAACTACAACTCTCAGCATGCCTAGACTGCCCAGGCATACTGGGAGTTGTAGTTCTGTAACATCTGTCCCTTCAGATTTTGCAATTTTCATGAAAATTTTGAAAATTGCTGCAATACTTTGAATCCCTCTAATTTTTTCAAAAAGTAAAAATATGTCCATTTTATGATGCCAACATAAAGAAGACATATTGTATTTGTGAATCAATATAAACATTTTTTGGAATATCAATTTTCTTTACAAGCAGAGAGTTTCAAAGTTAGAAAAATGCAAAATTTTCAACATTTTCATGACATTTTGGGATTTTTCACCAAGAAAGGATGCAAATATCGACGAAAATTTACCACTAAAATAAAGTAGAATATGTCACGAAAAAACTATCTCAGAATAATCGGTAAAAGCATCTTAGAGTTATTAATACATAAAGTGACAGTGGTCAGAATTACAAAAAATGGCTCTGTCCTTAAGGAGAAAAGGAGCTGCGTCCTTAAGGGGTTAAATGTAGGTATGTGTTATGCACTTTTGAGGGCAGAAAAATGCGCTACAGTACACTTAAAAAGTATCTGAGTACAACACCAGATGGTGAGTACTTTTGCCTGGACTTTCACAGTATCTAGACCCTTGACAGATTAACAGGTACAAAATAGTACACTACTTAGATGTAGGTATGCACTTATGAGGGCAGAAAAATGCACTACAGTACGCTTAAAAAAACACTGGGGTAAAACACCAACCGTTGATTAATTTTACCTGGACTTTCACAGTATCTAGGCCCTTGACAGATTAACAGGTACAAAATAGTACACTACTTAGATATAGGTATGCACTTTTGAGGGAAGAAAAATGCTCTACAGTACGCTTAAAAAAGTACTGGTGAAAAACACCAGCTGGTGATTACTTTTGCCTGGACTTTAACAGTATCTAGGCCCTAGACAGATTAACTGGTTCAAAATAGTGCACTACTAAGATGTACGTATGTGGTATGCACTTATGAGGGCAGAAAAATGCTCTACAGTACGCATAAAAAAGCAATGGGGTAAAACACCAGCCAGTGATTACTTTTGCCTGGACTCACAGTATCTAGGCCAGTCATTCCCAACCAGAGTGCCCCTGTACACTTTAGTGCCGTTCGGCACTGCCCGGGGTGCCGCAGGATTTTGCAGTGAATTTTTCATAATTATTTTTATTATCGCGAGGGGGAGGGGAAGCCTGCGTGCGCACTTCACGCACAGCCTCTCCACCGTCCCCCTGTGGCCCCCTCCCCCTTGCGGCGCTGGGAGCTAAAAATTGTGCCCTGCTACAACTATAAGATGCCAGCGCCGGATTCCTGTGCCGTGGAACTGTAAGCCTCGTCTGGTTCCCATGCCGGCTTGCTTAAGGTACTGTACCTTTTCCACCCCTCTATTACCCCTTCTCAACCCTGTCCCCCCCCGTCACTCATGTTCAACCTCCTGTCATCCATGTCTGCCTTGTCCACGTCCCTGTCCATCCCTGTCACCCATGTCCACCCTCCTGTCACCCATGTCCACCCTCCTGTCATCCATGTCCACCTTGTCCACCCCCTGTCCATCGATTGTCACCCATGTTCACCCCCCAGTTCCTTTGTCACCCCAGTCCACCCCTCTCTGTCACTCCTGTCTACCCCTCTTTTACCCCCTTGTCACCCTTGTCCACCTCTCTGACCCCCTGTCTCCCATGTCCACCCTCCTGTCATCCATGTCCATCCCCCCATCCAACCCTCTGTCACCCATCACCCATGTTCACCCTCCATTGTCCACCATTCTGACCACATCCTTTTCACCCATGTCCACCCCCTATTCACCCCTCTGTCCCTTTGTCACTCGTGTCCACCCCTCTGTCACCCCTACTCCCCCTGTCACCCATGTTCACTCTTCTACACCCATCTGTCACCCATGTACACCTCCCTACACCCCTCTGTCTCCCCCCCTACACCCCTCTGTCACCCCCCATACCCTTCTGTCACCCATGTACACTCCTCTACAACCCCTCTGTCACCCATGTACACCCATCTATCACACATATACACTCCTCTACATCCCTCTGTCACCCATGTACACTCCTCTACACCCCTGTCACCCATGTACACCCCTCTACACCCCTCTGTCACCCATTTACACCGATGTACACTCCTCTGTCACCCATGTACACTCTTCTACACCCCTCTGTCACCCATGTACACTCCTCTACACCCCTCTGTCACCCATGTGCACTCCTCTACACCCCTCAGTCACCCATTTACACCCATGTACACCCCTCTGTCACCCATGTACACTCTTCTACAACCCTCTGTCACCCATGTACACTCCTCTACACCCCCTGTCACCCATGTACACTCCTCTACACCACTCTGTCACCCATGTACACTTCTCTACACCCCTCTTTCACCCATGTACACCCCTCTGTCACCCATGCACACCCCTGTCACCCATGTACACTCCTCTACACCCCTCTGTCACCCATGCACACTCCTCTACACCCTTTTGCCACCCATGTACACTTTTCTACACCCATCTGTCACCCATCTACACCCCTCTGTCACACCCTATGCCAGTCTGTCACCCATGTAAACCCCTCTGTCACCCATGTACACTCCTCTACACCCCTCTGCCACCCATGTACATTCTTCTAAACCCCTCTTTCACTATTGTCCACCCCTCTGTCACCCATGTACACTCTTCTACACCCATCTGTCACCCATGTAAACCCCTCTACACTCCTGTCACCCATGTTCACTTCTGTCAACCCCAACACCCCTCTGTCACCAATGTACACCTCTCTATCACCCCCTTTGTCCCCTGTCACCCATGTAGATTCTTCTATAGCCCTCTGCCACCCATGTACACTCTTCTACACCCCTCTGTCACCCATATACACTCTTCTACACCCCTCTGCCACCTATGTAAAAAATGTGCGGAGCCTAATAGGTTTGTTTCGCAGGTTTAACGGTGAAGAATTGTGGCTGGAAGAAATTGCCATGATGGTCGGGCCAGATGGAGAAGAAAAGGGAACAGCGCTGATTAGAGAAGACATAATTTTTGAGTTTCTGTCTAAAGCAGCAGTGTAGCAGCCCCACCCCACCCCCTTTTTTTTTCTTTCTCAGTGCTCGTTAACTTCGGTCGGGGTGCCCTGTGAATTTTTTTTTCAGAGGTGTGCCCCGAGCCGAAAAAGGTTGGGAAACACTGATCTAGGCCCTTGACAGATTAACAGGTACAAAATAGTACACTACTAGGATGTACGTATGTGGTATGCACTTATGAGGGCAGAAAAATGCTCTACAGTACACTTAAAAAAGTTTCTGAGTAAAAAAAACAGCCGGTGAGTAATTTTGCTTGGACTTTCACAGTATCTAGGCCCTTGACGGATTAACAGGTACAAAATAGTACACTATTTAGATGTAGGTATGTGGTATGCATTTATGAGGGAAGAAAAATGCGCAACAGTACACTTAAAAAAGTGTAAGAGTACTTTTGCCTGGACTTGACAGATTAACAAGTACACAATACTACACTACTTAGATGTATGTATATGGCATACACTTATGAGGTCAGAAAAATGCGCTACAGCACGCTTAAAAAACCCCAGCAGTACACAGCAGTACACAGCAGTGCTGCAGCACACAGTCCCTGTTGAGTAAAACACCAGTTGGTTATTACTTTTGGCTGTCCTTTTACAGTATGTAGGCCCATGACATATTAACAGGTACAAAATAGTACACAACTTAGATGTAGGTATGCACTCATAAGGGCAGAAAAAAGCGCTACTGTACGATTTCAAAATTATTTGAGTAAAACACCAGTCGGTGATTACTTTTGGCTGTCCTTTCACAGTATGTAGGCCCTTAAAAGATTAACAGGTACAAAATAGTACACTACTTAGATGTAGGTATGTGATATGCACTTTTGAGGGCAGTCGCTGTGTACTAAACCCAAAATTGTACATCTCACAGACTATTAGGAATGGATTGCTGGGTATTATACCTTCTAAAGACTAGTATAACCAGCAGATTTGTTGTGGAACAAAGACACAGAATTGCGCTAAAAAATTATTCCTGCCTCCTCTGCTAAGGTTTATGAAGTTATCTGCCCCTCTCTGTAATACAATGCTGTAGAAAGTGACTGGGAGGTTAATGGCTGCAGTAAGAATAATTTTCAGTGGAAAAAAAGCTCTGCTCTCTTTCCACCAGAATGCTGATGGGACTAGGAGGTGAAATGCTGCTGTAATAAACTTTTCTGTGTAACACCCACAGGTTGTCTGTCCTTTCTCTCTGCAGTGTAATAAATGAAGTGACGAGCCGCAATATGGCTGCCGATTATATAGGACTGTGACATCACAAGGGTGACTGGCTTCTGATTGGCTGCATCCTGCATGTGATTCAGGGTCATCCCGCCTACCTGCCTTCCCAGCATTCCTTGCCCCATGTACTGGCATGTCGATCCATCATTTAGGTGCCCTGGAGCCTGGACAGCACTAAATGAAGTTTAAGGAAGCGATTCGTGTGATAGAATAGCGTTGATATTCGCATTCGGTGCAAATCAAATTTTTCATGAAATTTGTAACAAATCCGGGTTCGCCAGCTTCGATTCACTCATCTCTAATAATGGTATAAAGAAAGGCTACTGTTGTGCATGAGTTCACTCCAGCTGTGAACACACTTAGAGGCTTCCAACTGAGGCTAACATATTTGAAAACCATCTAAAGCAAATAGTATAGACATTAGACAAATAATTGGTTCAGATTTAAATATATTAAACATCATGCACCATTTAAATAAATGTGTTGCATGTACGAAGGCCATAAATGGCCCTTATCTGTTATAAGAACCACAAAATATATGGAGCAAATGATTAATTCCCCCAGCATTTTTAAACATCTCGACTCTATGAACAAATATTTTTAAACTAAGCACGACATATATATATCTATATATATATCTAGAAGAAAAAATCTTGTCCACAGCACCAAAGTTCATGAAAAAATATGTGTTTTTATTCCATAAAAGGTGTCAATACAACAGCGACGTTTCAGTCAGCTCAACCTGACCTTTCTCAAGCATCACACAACCAGTGCTAACCATATCTTTATAGAGGCACCAATTACAAATGGTACCAATTAATGTGCAAAATCAATCATTAAATAAAGTGCAAATGCATAGTGTAAACAATACAAAAAATATATACACATAAGTAGCAAAGTACAAAACCAAGAAAAATACAAAAGTGAGACTTATACACAATATAGTGCAGTAAATACATTAGGATAAACACTAATTGTGTTTAATTAATAAAGTGACACACATGTGTAGTCAGACATACAGGGTTAAAAAGGTGGGGGAACACACACTCACCGGATGACAAAGTATATCCACGCTATTACAGTATTCGGCATCAGGAAGTAACAACAGCGCCTGCGCGCCTCGTTCTCAGAGCGTCTCGTGTGGCAAGTAGATCTAGGCCAATCAGCGGATGGCGTCCAGGTGCCCATGGCGACGCGCCGCGAAATCTAACGCATGCGTACATCGCCACGAGACAACCTGCGCCATCTTGAGTGTGGGAAACAAGCCTCTCATATATCAAAGAGGACAAACTAAAAAAATAGTAAATCTCTATCAAGTACGACTACCAGGTAGCAATATAAGGTCCTAGTCCCCTGCAACCATCGTACCATACAGACTCAGGAGGTCCGCACTCATGTGTATCGCCAGCATCCGGCTTTCGGAGGCTAGCAACGCACAGTGTGCACGCGACCCACATCTCCACACTTCGTATGAAGGTGTGTGGTCACAGCACACAGCTTCGCCGGCCACCCTAGGACCCTCTTGGTCCATAAACCACACACAAGATCACACAGTCAAGGACATTTGGACCAACCTGGTGTCTAGTATCAAAAATTACAATAACCAAAATGAACAGAACAAAAATAGAAAATGAAAAACATAAAATTAAAAAATAAAGATACAATAGAAAAATGAAAAATAATAATAACAAAAAGAATTTTTAAAAATAAAAATAAAAAATAAAAAAATAATAAAAAAATTAAAATTTTTAAAAAAAATATAGAGAATTTTTAATTAGACTGGAGGCTGTACCACAACGCCACACTACATCGCCACATAAGAGACTCATGAAACTCACATAAATAGTCAATCTACAACGTTTTATTAATAAAACTATAACAATTATTTTAGTCATCAGGTGAGTGTTCAGTATATCCCAAAGTCCACCTAAAAAACAAGAGAGAAGACAAGTTAAAAAGTTAGAATATACATTTTTATGCTAGCACTGATAATGTAAAGTTACCAAGTACTCATAGATCCAGATATCAAAGGAACAGGATTACTGATTAACTACTCTGTGTGGAGTTTTGAATTCTACATTCAAACCAGCCGGTTTGAGAGACCCCAACTTGAAGATCCATTTAAGTTCAAGTTTTTTCAGCATCGCCTGTCTGTCCCCACCTCGTTTGAGTGGAGGGACATGATCGACGATGATGAACCTCAACTCTTTTTCCGTATGTCCCATAGTAGAAAAATGACTTGAGACAGGTAAATCCATTTTTTTCTTCCGTATAGTGTACCTATGTTGGTTCATGCGGGTTTTGAAATCCCATGTGGTCTCCCCCACATATAGGAGACCACATGGGCACCAAAGCACATAAACCACATAGGCGCTATCGCATGTAAGATAGTGCCTGATAGGAAAAGTCTGTCCATTTTTGGGATGTACAAAATTATTGCCCTTACACATCAAACTACAGTTGACACAACGTCTACAAGGGAAACTACCCTTATTCATAGTTGTCAAATACCTCTGAGTGCCCACTTGTCTCTGTGATATATCCGCCTTCACCAGTTTGTCCTTTAAATTGGTCTGTCTTCTATATGACATGAGAGGAAAAATATTAAGTTCAGGAATATCAAAACAACTCTGTAGTATAGGCCAATGTTTCCTAATAACTCTGCCTATAGCAATGGAGTCCTCACTGTATGTTGTAACAAAGGGAACTCTTGTCTCCTCTCTATTCCTCCTTTCTGGTGTCCTCTCCATCTGTTTTACACAGGTTTTGTGTCTTTCTACCAACCTCCTAGGATAGCCCCTTTTGATAAAGTTGCTGGCCATCCTTTCCAATGCTACCTCCAACTTCTCATCTGTATCCGTTATCCTCCTTGCCCTCAGCATTTGGCTGAAGGGCAAGGAGTTAACCATAGGCCTGGGGTGACTACTTTCAAATTTCAACAGCATATTGCAGTCCGTGGGCTTAATATACAAATCCGTTGTTAAATGACCGCCTACAATATTCACCAGTACATCTAAGAAGCTGACAGACCGAAAAGAATGTGTAAGAGTAAATTGGATGCTGGGAGTCACATTATTTAAGTATTCTTTAAACGAGAGTAATTCAGACACTCCCCCACTCCAGATGAGGAAGATGTCGTCTATGTATCGCCACCACCCCAGGACATGCCTGAAGTGGTGCGACACATAGACGTACATCTCCTCAAAATGCGCCATATATATATTAGCGTAAGTTGGCGCAGTGTTACTCCCCATTGCGGTTCCTCTTTTCTGTAAAAAAAATTCATCATTAAATAAAAAATAGTTATTCTCCAAGACCAACCGCAGTAGGGAGATAAGAAACTCAGTATCATCTGGAGAAAAATCTGCCTTTGTCAAACATCTAGTTACAGCCTCTACACCCCCATCATGTTGGATATTAGAAGTAGAGCAGGAAAAAACCCTCAGGTATGGCGCTGCAGACTCTTGTAGACAGATGAGGCGGATGCCAAAGGTAATAGGAAAGTCCTCAGCAGGACATTTTATTAAAAAAAACAATAAAATGGACAAGATTACGCGTTTCGGGAGGATCCCTCCCTTCCTCAGATCAGGATAAGGACAGTACAACAATAGCAGGTTTATATAGCCCAAAAATGGGCGCCAAAAACACATGGGAGGAGTAACAATCCAAACTTGAAAATCAAAGTACAGGAACAGAAACAGCACTTACATATAATATACAGTATGAATATACATTAGGAAGCAAAACAATTACAAATTGTGGTAATATAAGGTCAGGTTATGTGTTTGACCAAGACTAGCAACTGCTGGAGAATCGCAGTGGGCCGGAAGCTGTCAGCCGCATCATGTGAACAGTGTAAACAAGGCACTTCCTGTGTGAGAAGCACGTCAATAGCAGTGAGCTCTGAAGCAGGGCTGGTTGCCCTGGACGCGTTGCTATGCTAGGAGGTCACATGGTCAGCTCTCTACCAATCAGCTCTGAATGTGGTTTCTCCTTACTTGTGAAGGCTGTGAGGATCGTACTGGCAGAGGACACTGACAGGCTCCTATTCAGTGTAAGCTGTGCGATTATTATCTATATGCAAATAGTGCTGTCAGGGGATACTAGCTGCCTGGTCAGTGTGGGCTGTGAGCACTGTGTATAATAGGATTGCACTGTCAGGAGATACTGACAGTCTCTTAGACACTTCAGGCTATGTGAATCCTGTGAGGATCGCACTGTTAGGGGATAAGCAGGCATGAGAGGGAGACAAGATGTTTATAGAGAACTATACAGGGATATTAGTCTGTTAATCAGTGCAGAGAAGAAGTAAGCACTGCCTGTATAGTGATCACATTGTAAGGGGGAGACTCACATTGTCATAGGTAAAGATGAAGGTGATATGTAAAAGAGGACATGCTGGTGTGGTATTATGATGTGTAACAGCATGGTATAGTATAACCAGGTATTAACTGATAACAAGATTACTATTTTAGTCATGATCGGACCATGTTAGGTATGTGGTATTGATAGGAACTTGTGTAGTGATAACATATGGAGTGATATGCTGTGTCTTAAGGGCCATAATAGGTATATAACCCTATATCAACCATTGGTGTATAATGGATCAGAACACCCTATGTAAACAGTACACTCTTTGTAACCTAGTAAAAATATAAATATGTGCATAGCATTAAGAAATATAAATATGTGCATGGCGTTAAGAAATATGAATATGTGCATGGCGTACAAAATATATGTATATAAATGGGTCTAGGTACTATAAAAACATGTAGTAATGAAAACACATGTACAAATACATATGCACACATGCACATATATACACATATGCATATATACACATATACACATACACATACACCCATCTACACACATGCGTGAACATATACAAAACCATATAGGGAATAATGGTTTCAACTGCATATGCATGGGGAAGTTGTAAAACAGAAGAATAAAGTAAGAGCAGGAGTGAATTATCTGATGACAAGGTGATGGCCTTATTTATAGGGAGCATTCTATCATCTCATTAAGACCTGTGGGCACCAATGTTTGGAGTTTGTATATCCAGTAATTTTCTCGTTTACGTAAGGTATTAAACCTATGTGGAATGTCCCTGGATATACTTTCTATTGGGGTAATTGAAATAACATTGAAGTTTTGACCATGCTGTTCAGTTATATGCCGGGAGACACTATGGAGGAGAAAACCATTGGTGGCGTTGTTCCTATGTTTTGTGATTCTTTCCCGTAGACACCTAATGGTTCTCCCCACATATTGTAGACCACATTGGCAATCCAGAAGATACACCACGTATTGGGAGGAGCAGTTCAGCAAGGTTTTAATCTGGAATGTTTCTCCCGTGATTTTAGAGGTGAAAGTTTTGGCACGGTGGTGGAGATTTGCACAACATTTGCAGCGATTATGCCCGCATCTATAAGCGCCTGTGGTGGTGAGGAAATTCACAGGTTGGTGATTGTGAGTTTTTAATCTGCTGGGAGCTATAATATTACGGAGTGTTTTACCTCTCCTGAATGTAACACCTGGTTTTTGGGGGAGAGTGTCTCGTAGAAAGGGGTCATTCATTACAATTGGCCAGTGTTTGTGTAAAATGTCTTTAATGTGTTTGTGCTCTCTAGAAAAAGTGGTTATGAAATTTATAGACCAATCTTTCTCATTGCTCGGGGTGAATTTTCCTTTGGACAAGCATTCTTGTTGTGATAGAGTGCTAGCCCTCTTAAAAGAAGAATCCACAATGGCCTTTGGGTATTTTTTAGCCCTAAACCTTTTTCTTAGAATGTCACTCTGTTCTTCAAAATCATTGAGGTTAGAACAATTTCGTCTAATACGTTTAAATTGCCCATAAGGCACATTTATGAGCCATTTTTTAAAATGTGAACTAGTAAAATCAAGATAGCTGTTACTATCTACTTTTTTAAAAAAGGTTTTAGTATTCAAAGCTCCTAGGCCATTGTGGAAAACAACAACATCTAAAAACTCAGCATTATCATTAAAAACATTATGTGTGAAATGAAGGCCCCAGTTGTTACAGTTAAGATATGTTAAAAATTCATCTAATAAAACAGTGGAACCATTCCAAATAAAAAATATATCATCAATAAAACGTTTAAAATAAACACAGTGTCGAAATAGATGGTTTGGATAAACAAAAGTCTCCTCAAATAAGCCCACAAAAAGATTTATGCTCAGCATACCGGCACCGCAATGGGGTCACGCGTGGCACCCAGCTTCGCTAATCTTTTTGTGGGCTTATTTGAGGAGACTTTTGTTTATCCAAACCATCTATTTCGACACTGTGTTTATTTTAAACGTTTTATTGATGATATATTTTTTATTTGGAATGGTTCCACTGTTTTATTAGATGAATTTTTAACATATCTTAACTGTAACAACTGGGGCCTTCATTTCACACATAATGTTTTTAATGATAATGCTGAGTTTTTAGATGTTGTTGTTTTCCACAATGGCCTAGGAGCTTTGAATACTAAAACCTTTTTTAAAAAAGTAGATAGTAACAGCTATCTTGATTTTACTAGTTCACATTTTAAAAAATGGCTCATAAATGTGCCTTATGGGCAATTTAAACGTATTAGACGAAATTGTTCTAACCTCAATGATTTTGAAGAACAGAGTGACATTCTAAGAAAAAGGTTTAGGGCTAAAAAATACCCAAAGGCCATTGTGGATTCTTCTTTTAAGAGGGCTAGCACTCTATCACAACAAGAATGCTTGTCCAAAGGAAAATTCACCCCGAGCAATGAGAAAGATTGGTCTATAAATTTCATAACCACTTTTTCTAGAGAGCACAAACACATTAAAGACATTTTACACAAACACTGGCCAATTGTAATGAATGACCCCTTTCTACGAGACACTCTCCCCCAAAAACCAGGTGTTACATTCAGGAGAGGTAAAACACTCCGTAATATTATAGCTCCCAGCAGATTAAAAACTCACAATCACCAACCTGTGAATTTCCTCACCACCACAGGCGCTTATAGATGCGGGCATAATCGCTGCAAATGTTGTGCAAATCTCCACCACCGTGCCAAAACTTTCACCTCTAAAATCACGGGAGAAACATTCCAGATTAAAACCTTGCTGAACTGCTCCTCCCAATACGTGGTGTATCTTCTGGATTGCCAATGTGGTCTACAATATGTGGGGAGAACCATTAGGTGTCTACGGGAAAGAATCACAAAACATAGGAACAACGCCACCAATGGTTTTCTCCTCCATAGTGTCTCCCGGCATATAACTGAACAGCATGGTCAAAACTTCAATGTTATTTCAATTACCCCAATAGAAAGTATATCCAGGGACATTCCACATAGGTTTAATACCTTACGTAAACGAGAAAATTACTGGATATACAAACTCCAAACATTGGTGCCCACAGGTCTTAATGAGATGATAGAATGCTCCCTATAAATAAGGCCATCACCTTGTCATCAGATAATTCACTCCTGCTCTTACTTTATTCTTCTGTTTTACAACTTCCCCATGCATATGCAGTTGAAACCATTATTCCCTATATGGTTTTGTATATGTTCACGCATGTGTGTAGATGGGTGTATGTGTATGTGTATATGTGTATATATGCATATGTGTATATATGTGCATGTGTGCATATGTATTTGTACATGTGTTTTCATTACTACATGTTTTTATAGTACCTAGACCCATTTATATACATATATTTTGTACGCCATGCACATATTCATATTTCTTAACGCCATGCACATATTTATATTTCTTAATGCTATGCACATATTTATATTTTTACTAGGTTACAAAGAGTGTACTGTTTACATAGGGTGTTCTGATCCATTATACACCAATGGTTGATATAGGGTTATATACCTATTATGGCCCTTAAGACACAGCATATCACTCCATATGTTATCACTACACAAGTTCCTATCAATACCACATACCTAACATGGTCCGATCATGACTAAAATAGTAATCTTGTTATCAGTTAATACCTGGTTATACTATACCATGCTGTTACACATCATAATACCACACCAGCATGTCCTCTTTTACATATCACCTTCATCTTTACCTATGACAATGTGAGTCTCCCCCTTACAATGTGATCACTATACAGGCAGTGCTTACTTCTTCTCTGCACTGATTAACAGACTAATATCCCTGTATAGTTCTCTATAAACATCTTGTCTCCCTCTCATGCCTGCTTATCCCCTAACAGTGCGATCCTCACAGGATTCACATAGCCTGAAGTGTCTAAGAGACTGTCAGTATCTCCTGACAGTGCAATCCTATTATACACAGTGCTCACAGCCCACACTGACCAGGCAGCTAGTATCCCCTGACAGCACTATTTGCATATAGATAATAATCGCACAGCTTACACTGAATAGGAGCCTGTCAGTGTCCTCTGCCAGTACGATCCTCACAGCCTTCACAAGTAAGGAGAAACCACATTCAGAGCTGATTGGTAGAGAGCTGACCATGTGACCTCCTAGCATAGCAACGCGTCCAGGGCAACCAGCCCTGCTTCAGAGCTCACTGCTATTGACGTGCTTCTCACACAGGAAGTGCCTTGTTTACACTGTTCACATGATGCGGCTGACAGCTTCCGGCCCACTGCGATTCTCCAGCAGTTGCTAGTCTTGGTCAAACACATAACCTGACCTTATATTACCACAATTTGTAATTGTTTTGCTTCCTAATGTATATTCATACTGTATATTATATGTAAGTGCTGTTTCTGTTCCTGTACTTTGATTTTCAAGTTTGGATTGTTACTCCTCCCATGTGTTTTTGGCGCCCATTTTTGGGCTATATAAACCTGCTATTGTTGTACTGTCCTTATCCTGATCTGAGGAAGGGAGGGATCCTCCCGAAACGCGTAATCTTGTCCATTTTATTGTTTTTTTTAATAAAATGTCCTGCTGAGGACTTTCCTATTACCTTTGGCATCCGCCTCATCTGTCTACAAGAGTCTGCAGCGCCATACCTGAGGGTTTTTTCCTGCTCTACTTCTAATATTGACTCCCAGGACGACTTGTTTCCTCCTGCAACCCATCGGCATAGCAGCGACTCGTACTACAGTACCCAGATTATATCGTGGGTGATATGCTTTTTTGCATAGATCTCAAGGTGAGCGGCCATCTATAAGCCCCGTGGGTTTCCCCCCCCCCACCCACCACCCGATCTATTGAGGGTAAATACACGAGGCGCCGTCCGTCGGTCCTTTCTTTTCTTTTCTCTACAGATTCATCATGTTGGATGGAGGTGTAGAGGCTCACAACATCAAAGGAGGCAATGATAACATCATTTGGCAACTGAATATCCTTAATTTTATCCAAAAAGTCGGTAGTATCCCTAATGTATGATCTTGTATTTACAGCAAAGGGACGCAGTTCTCTATCTAGAAACACCGAAATACGTGATGTAATAGAATTAGTGCCCGAAACGATAGGCCGTCCCGGGGGATCCACTAAACTCTTGTGGATCTTAGGTAATAGATATAATAGCGGTGTTACCGGAAAGAGCACTGTCAGAAATTTCTTAGTATCCTCATCAATGATGCCAGCCCCCACAGCATTGTTCAGGATTATTTGTATCTTCCTTTCAATATCAAATTTGGGGTCATGTGTAAGTCTCTCATATACCAGCCTATCGTTCAACTGTCTCTCAGCCTCCCTAATATACTGGGTCTTGTCCATCACCACGATCGCTCCCCCTTTATCAGCAGGTTTAATTATGCGATCGCGGTCATGGGCAAGCTCCAGTACAGAATCCAACTCCCCACGTGTAATGTTAGGATGTTTAAGGCGAGCATTTCTATTCCTCAAGATAAGGAAATCTTGTTTAACACATTGTTCAAAAGTACTGATTGCATGTGACTCAAATGGCGGATTAAAATCACTTACATTTCTCAGGCCCAATGGTTGTAACTTCAAACTGCCTGTATTACTGGAAACAAGAGTAGCATTAGAATGGGTGACAGATTGATCAATATTCGTAACCTCCCTATTCTTAGTGGCAAACCACACTTTCAATTTAATACTATAGAAGTAAATATGAAGCCATTACTAACAAATATGCCCTAGATCTTATTATGTTACAAATTGAATTTCTACAGCAGGATGTTAATAACACTAAGAAAACTGTGTGTGAATTGGAGAGTACTTTAAGGAAGATCCTACTTGAAAATGATTTTGACTCCTTTATTGGCAAACAGAAAGATTTTTTGTCTAGACACAGGAGTGAATTGGAGACCAATAAAAAGCGGAAATGGTACAGGGATGTACAGGATTATAACTCGGGAAGAGTATACAATTGGAACACATCCTATATGAACTTTAGACGCAATAAAAAGGGTAAATCCTTTTCAGGTGGAGAACCTACTGAGGATAAGAATCCCGCCAATGGACAATCCGCACCACAGGATGATCACCTTCCTATTTTTTTAGGCCAGGGCCCTACAGGAGACGCCCAAGGAGGGGCGGGAGGAAACACAAACGACGGTATAAGAACCAGAAATCGCAGGGATGTGAAACCCCAACGGGGGAGACAGAGGAAGAATTAAAAACCGTTGTGAACATTTCCTCCAAGGAACTCTCTGCAGACCAACTTAAAGTGCTAAATAAGGGTTTAAATTTTTGTCCTAGTTCACTTACGGACTGGTTCCAACTTGAATTGGACTTTAGTCAATTTTTACGTCGTATTAAATTGAAAGTGTGGTTTGCCCCTAAGAATAAGGAAGGTTACGAATATTGATCAATCTGTCACCCATTCTAATGCTACTCTTGTTTCCAGTAATACAGGCAGTTTGAAGTTACAACCATTGGGCCTGAGAAATGTAAGTGATTTTAATCCGCCATTTGAGTCACATGCAATCAGTACTTTTGAACAATGTGTTAAACAAGATTTCCTTATCTTGAGGAATAGAAATGCTCGCCTTAAACATCCTAACATTACACGTGGGGAGTTGGATTCTGTACTGGAGCTTGCCCATGACCGCGATCGCATAATTAAACCTGCTGATAAAGGGGGAGCGATCGTGGTGATGGACAAGACCCAGTATATTAGGGAGGCTGAGAGACAGTTGAACGATAGGCTGGTATATGAGAGACTTACACATGACCCCAAATTTGATATTGAAAGGAAGATACAAATAATCCTGAACAATGCTGTGGGGGCTGGCATCATTGATGAGGATACTAAGAAATTTCTGACAGTGCTCTTTCCGGTAACACCGCTATTATATCTATTACCTAAGATCCACAAGAGTTTAGTGGATCCCCCGGGACGGCCTATCGTTTCGGGCACTAATTCTATTACATTACGTATTTCGGTGTTTCTAGATAGAGTACTGCGTCCCTTTGCTGTAAATACAAGATCATACATTAGGGATACTACCGACTTTTTGGATAAAATTAAGGATATTCAGTTGCCAAATGATGTTATCATTGCCTCCTTTGATGTTGTGAGCCTCTACACCTCCATCCAACATGATGGGGGTGTAGAGGCTGTAACTAGATGTTTGACAAAGGCAGATTTTTCTCCAGATGATACTGAGTTTCTTATCTCCCTACTGCGGTTGGTCTTGGAGAATAACTATTTTTTATTTAATGATGAATTTTTTTTACAGAAAAGAGGAACCGCAATGGGGAGTAACACTGCGCCAACTTACACTAATATATATATGGCGCATTTTGAGGAGATGTACGTCTATGTGTCGCACCACTTCAGGCATGTCCTGGGGTGGTGGCGATACATAGACGACATCTTCCTCATCTGGAGTGGGGGAGTGTCTGAATTACTCTCGTTTAAAGAATACTTAAATAATGTGACTCCCAGCATCCAATTTACTCTTACACATTCTTTTCGGTCTGTCAGCTTCTTAGATGTACTGGTGAATATTGTAGGCGGTCATTTAACAACGGATTTGTATATTAAGCCCACGGACTGCAATATGCTGTTGAAATTTGAAAGTAGTCACCCCAGGCCTATGGTTAACTCCTTGCCCTTCAGCCAAATGCTGAGGGCAAGGAGGATAACGGATACAGATGAGAAGTTGGAGGTAGCATTGGAAAGGATGGCCAGCAACTTTATCAAAAGGGGCTATCCTAGGAGGTTGGTAGAAAGACACAAAACCTGTGTAAAACAGATGGAGAGGACACCAGAAAGGAGGAATAGAGAGGAGACAAGAGTTCACTTTGTTACAACATACAGTGAGGACTCCATTGCTATAGGCAGAGTTATTAGGAAACATTGGCCTATACTACAGAGTTGTTTTGATATTCCTGAACTTAATATTTTTCCTCTCATGTCATATAGAAGACAGACCAATTTAAAGGACAAACTGGTGAAGGCGGATATATCACAGAGACAAGTGGGCACTCAGAGGTATTTGACAACTATGAATAAGGGTAGTTTCCCTTGTAGACGTTGTGTCAACTGTAGTTTGATGTGTAAGGGCAATAATTTTGTACATCCCAAAAATGGACAGACTTTTCCTATCAGGCACTATCTTACATGCGATAGCGCCTATGTGGTTTATGTGCTTTGGTGCCCATGTGGTCTCCTATATGTGGGGGAGACCACATGGGATTTCAAAACGCGCATGAACCAACATAGGTACACTATACGGAAGAAAAAAATGGATTTACCTGTCTCAAGTCATTTTTCTACTATGGGACATACGGAAAAAGAGTTGAGGTTCATCATCGTCGATCATGTCCCTCCACTCAAACGAGGTGGGGACAGACAGGCGATGCTGAAAAAACTTGAACTTAAATGGATCTTCAAGTTGGGGTCTCTCAAACCGGCTGGTTTGAATGTAGAATTCAAAACTCCACACAGAGTAGTTAATCAGTAATCCTGTTCCTTTGATATCTGGATCTATGAGTACTTGGTAACTTTACATTATCAGTGCTAGCATAAAAATGTATATTCTAACTTTTTAACTTGTCTTCTCTCTTGTTTTTTAGGTGGACTTTGGGATATACTGAACACTCACCTGATGACTAAAATAATTGTTATAGTTTTATTAATAAAACGTTGTAGATTGACTATTTATGTGAGTTTCATGAGTCTCTTATGTGGCGATGTAGTGTGGCGTTGTGGTACAGCCTCCAGTCTAATTAAAAATTCTCTATATTTTTTTTAAAAATTTTAATTTTTTTATTATTTTTTTATTTTTTATTTTTATTTTTAAAAATTCTTTTTGTTATTATTATTTTTCATTTTTCTATTGTATCTTTATTTTTTAATTTTATGTTTTTCATTTTCTATTTTCGTTCTGTTCATTTTGGTTATTGTAATTTTTGATACTAGACACCAGGTTGGTCCAAATGTCCTTGACTGTGTGATCTTGTGTGTGGTTTATGGACCAAGAGGGTCCTAGGGTGGCCGGCGAAGCTGTGTGCTGTGACCACACACCTTCATACGAAGTGTGGAGATGTGGGTCGCGTGCACACTGTGCGTTGCTAGCCTCCGAAAGCCGGATGCTGGCGATACACATGAGTGCGGACCTCCTGAGTCTGTATGGTACGATGGTTGCAGGGGACTAGGACCTTATATTGCTACCTGGTAGTCGTACTTGATAGAGATTTACTATTTTTTTAGTTTGTCCTCTTTGATATATGAGAGGCTTGTTTCCCACACTCAAGATGGCGCAGGTTGTCTCGTGGCGATGTACGCATGCGTTAGATTTCGCGGCGCGTCGCCATGGGCACCTGGACGCCATCCGCTGATTGGCCTAGATCTACTTGCCACACGAGACGCTCTGAGAACGAGGCGCGCAGGCGCTGTTGTTACTTCCTGATGCCGAATACTGTAATAGCGTGGATATACTTTGTCATCCGGTGAGTGTGTGTTCCCCCACCTTTTTAACCCTGTATGTCTGACTACACATGTGTGTCACTTTATTAATTAAACACAATTAGTGTTTATCCTAATGTATTTACTGCACTATATTGTGTCTCACTTTTGTATTTTTCTTGGTTTTGTACTTTGCTACTTATGTGTATATATTTTTTGTATTGTTTACACTATGCATTTGCACTTTATTTAATGATTGATTTTGCACATTAATTGGTACCATTTGTAATTGGTGCCTCTATAAAGATATGGTTAGCACTGGTTGTGTGATGCTTGAGAAAGGTCAGGTTGAGCTGACTGAAACGTCGCTGTTGTATTGACACCTTTTATGGAATAAAAACACATATTTTTCCATGAACTTTGGTGCTGTGGACAAGATTTTTTCTTCTGTTTGAACGATGATCCCCTAACCAAGGATCCAGGAGCTGCGTGCACCCCCTTACAATTTTTTTTCTTCTATTGGCTGTGCTGTTCTTCTTCTACTACTATATATATATATATATATATATATATATATATATTATTATTATTTTCTAATTATCCTTAAAGGGGTACTCCACAGGAAAACATTTTCTTTGAAATCAATTGGTGCCAGAAAGTTAAACGGATTTGTAAATGACTTCTTAATTTCCTGAATTTCCTTTCTACCTGACCACAGTCATTTGGATAGGGGATAAGATGTCTAAGGCCAGAATACCCCTTTCAAGGAGATCTGCAGCCATAAACCCTTATCCCCTATCCGTACACTTATCCCAAAATGCTGGGACCCTCCCCCCCCCCCCCTTGCAATCTCTGTCTAATAGGATAGGAGAGAGCACAGAAGAGTCCTATCAGACAGAAGAGAGCACAGAGGAGTCCTATCAGACAGGAGAGAGCACAAAGGAGTACTATCAGACAGGAGAGAGCACAGAGGAGTACTATGAGACAGGAGAGAGCACATAGGAGTACTATCAGACAGGAGAGAGTAGAGAGGAGTGCTATCAGACAGGAGAGAGTACAGAGGAGTGCTATCAGGCAAGAGAGAGCACAGAGGAGTGCTATCAGACAGGAGTGAGAACAGAGGAGTACTATCAGACAGGAGAGAGCACAGAGGAGTACTATAAGACAGGAGAGAGCACAGAGGAGCACTATCAGATAGGAGAGAATACAGAGGAGTACTATTGTTGGGTCTACAATATTCTGATATATTGATCGCTATATCTATACTCATATGCCTTTGCTAAAATGCTATATGATATTGCTAAATATTGCAGAACAACTTTGCTTTCCTTATTTCAAGACATTTCAGCTTGCTCTTTGCCCGTAATTAAGACTAGAACCTTGAGATGAAGACTACAGATACAGGAAGTCTAAACATTGGGCTTTGTGGAAAGATGGAGAAATCTCAAGCTAGAAGCCTTGCAACATAAATGACTTATGCTACGCCACGATCAAATCAGCATATAGAATGATGCATAATTTTACATTTCACCCTCCCCTTTTTGTCAGTTTGTAAAAACTAATGTGATTTCCGTAAAATAAACAGAACTCCCTGGGATACCAAGGAGGGAAATCAAACCAACCTGGCCTGGTGTGAATTTTCTTATGTCGACACTCGGAAAAAATAGTACAGCGGTAGTCACTCACAGATTAAGGTTGCACATTAACCAATCCTTAACATTTGGCAGCGGTGGGATGGCCGGAACCACACTCGAGGGAAGATACGAATCCAGTGGAGCGACACTTTGAGCCGCCCGAGGCGACCCATTATTACCCAAACTAGGGGCCTGATTAACCCCCCGAAAACACGGTAAGTCTGCTGATTTTTATGCATCTGTATTCTTGCTTGTGTTTTTGGGTAGTTTTTGTGGGAGTCTGGACAGCCTAAGTAGTCCCTCTAGGGTTTAACTCTTAGCGACAGAGATATTCCTGCTGTGTTGTTCTCTTGTTCAGTTTTTTTTAGTCGCTTGTGATTGACTGCCGCTTTAAATAGGTTCGGAAGGCAAAAGCAGAGATTTTTTCCCCCTTTTGCCTGTCAGAAACTTGCATGCTTATAAAAACAAGTTTAGTGAGCTGTGAGCTCCTAATCAGCTATTGCTGTACACAGTGTACTGTAGCAAGGTCAAATTTGGCTCCTAATGCCAACATTAAAAATCATGGCAAGGAGGAATTAACTGTAAAACTCGGTGGGTTTTTTGAGTCTTTAAAAATCCAGTTTTCCTTTTTCGGGATTATTAGGATTTAATTTAATTTTTGATTTTTTAATCTACTGGATTGGGTCAAGGAAGCAAAGTGACGTAGATTTTTGAGTTCTAGGTTCTCAAATAACTTCTTTGGGCTGCACATGGGCACGATAACTTTTCTGGATGTCAGACAAGCTGATAGCTTCAGATAGTATCGGCCATTAACTTTTCCTGGTTTAGAGGACGGCATAACATAGCTTCTATTCTACTGGAGTAAGTAGTGGCTCTCGTAGCTTTTGTATTGGATTAGTAATGCACCAGAGTAGGAGATAATAGTAGCATCATACACACTGTGGTTGCCACGCCAACACCCTGTTTTGTTTGGTATTTAGTATCAATTGTTTGGCCAATCCACTGTGAGTTTTTGTCTATAGGGGTAATTTGCAACCCTCTCTCTACCTGAGACTTTAAAAGAGCTTTGAAATTGTTCAGTTTTTGCACTGATAGACTTTTAGAGATAAAGATGGATACTTTGCAGTCTTTGTTTAAAAGTCAGACTGCTTCTGTCCCTGGATATTTAGAGTCACGTGCAAAAGTTATGCACCGTGAAGGGAAAAAGCATCTTGAAAAAAATGAAGAAACTTATGTCTATATGTGGCATTCATGAGAAGGGCAGATTACACCAAGACTTATGGGCTGACGCCATTAAGCAGCATAAGGGAATATTGGAGGATAATGAGACCTCTGTACCCAGGGAAGACAGTCCTCCAGCCCAAGATGAACCCCATGTACAGTTTCAGTCTCCTACCAATGATAATCATCATCATCAGTCTCCTAAAACTGATCATCATCATCAGTCCCCAGGGAAGAGACCACTTTCACCTGTTAATACAATCACACCTACTGTGGTGCAATTTCATGAGCCTCCCATTACCTCCAACAGTAACATGTACCAAACCATTATATCAAATATGGTGTCTGAATCTTTTCAACTGGCCCTTGGAACAAAGATCTGAATTCGCATGGGTTCCATGGAAACCCAGCAAGTGCAAGCTATAGTTAACCCTGCAAATCCGTATCTTCAGCATAATGAGGGCCTTGCTGCTGCCTTAGTGCAGGCAGGGGGAAAGAGTATACAACATGACTTTGATCTGTTGGTACTACAACAAGGGCCCATTTCAAGCTCCCAACTGGCCATTATAGGCGCTGGGACACTGCCTTGCAACTTGATATTACATGTTGTTGGTCCCAGATATTCCTCTGCCCAACATGATGCCTGCATAAGGCAGCTTCAGTCCACAATACACCACGTTCTTGATCTAGCTGGAGAGAAGGAAATTTCCTCTCTGGCCATTCCACCCATCAGTTCTGGATTCTTTGGATTTTCTCCTACTATCTGTGCCAATGCAATAGTGTCCAGTATTGAGAATCACAAGCCAATACCAAGAAATCAGGCTTATCTCTAAAACATACAAAACTGTCCAAGCTCTGGTGGATGCTGTCAAATTGCTCAAGAAACCTAACCTCTTGGGTAAACACCCAATGCCACATGATTATTCAGATAACCTACAACATGAATTACCTACATCCATGCCATGAGAGATCTCCTGCATAGTTTTGGTGAATCCAGTCCATCGCAAACTATGTCAATACCACTTACCTATAGTGGTGGAAATAAAGGGTCTGGAAAACCTCTTTCAGAAACTCTTTATAAACATGTTCCATTTACCTCGGTGCAAGTAAATAATCTTCTAACCCAACTCCATGACCCAGAGAAACAGCCAATGCCTTTCTACAGAATAATCAAGCAAATCCAACAAACCTATTCATCAGTATGGAAGGATTTATAGAATCTAGTCTCTATCAGAACTGGAGACGCCTTCTGGCCTATCATTTCTGCCAGCCTTGATAGTTCTGCTATTGTGGACGAGGACACATACTCTTCCAGAATAGAATTCTGCCGACAACTACAAGCCTGGGCCAGTGAAAGACTAGCTTCAAGCTCCACCAATTTCTCTCATGCCTCTCAGGAACCTACGGAATCAGCTGAAAAGTTTTTCTCCAGACTACTTAATCTGTTCCAGGATCAAGGTTATGACCTAGGAAGCGAATTCCATAAGAAATTCTTCATTAGCACCTTTGTTACTGGCCTCCACAATGCTGAAAAAAAGACTTACGGACACTAGGCCTGAATATGTGACACTTGAACCAAAACAGCTTTCACTCATTGTCGAAGCTATTGAAAAACAAACTGAAGTGGCACCTACTAAGAGCTCGAATGTTTCAATCTGTAAAGATGCACCAATGACGCCTAATGCTACAGCACAATACCCGGTTCCGAATTATGTCCTTCAGTTCCGAACCGTTCCTGCTCTGTACCGTGTTCCGAATTATCCCCCTCGAAGATCACCCGTCAGAACGATCATCTGCTACAGATGTGGTAAAATCGGACATGTCCAGCGACACTGCAGATCCAAACCTCTTCCTTCTAACTACTGAATGGATTCAGCCACTGCAAGGCCAATGATGTCCCAACACTGTCATAATATGGACCAACAACAATCTGGACCTCTCTCTGGACACCCAAACCACTCCAGGATGATTCAACAATGAAGACCCGACAACAGAATAACTCAAGAGAATCCAGCTAATTATGTCCTGTGAAGAAATTATCCAAAATCTGGATCTGAAATTTACTCCTGAAACTCAAAGCCACCATTAAATATCAAGATGATGGCATGCACCTTGAATTATCTCAACCACTTACACCGGAAGAAGTCTGTATTTTGCAAGCCTCTCCACTGATGGTCATGAATATTGAAATGAAGACTATACCCAATGTCTATCTACAACAAATTCCCGACTGTGTCTGGTCCGAATGCCCAGATGATTTTGGACTCTTGCCGATTCCGCCTGGTAAGGTCTTCTTAAAACCCGGAGCCAAGATACCTAGAGTACCCCAGTATCCGCTCAAAGCAAACCAAGAAACTTCTCTTTCTGAACAAATCGCAACTCTTCTCAAGAATGGAGCCTTAATCGAATGTGTTTCCTCAGCAAACACTTCTTTGCTTCCAGTAAAGAAGAAGATACCAAAAGGACAACCTGAGAAGTTCCGCATGGTACATGACCTGGTACATGACCTGGTACATGAATGCTGCTTCAGTTCTGGATACTCCCATTGTTCCCAACCCACATACTCTGCTCAGCTCAATACCACCAGATGCCAAGTTTTTTTTACTGTTCTGAACTTAGCCAATGCTTTCTTCAGCGTTCCTTTGCATCCAGACGGCCAATACCTCTTTGCCTTTACTCACCAAGGAGGACAATACACATGGACACGCTTGCCACAGGGAGCTCAAAACTCCCCTAATCACTTTTCTCAAGCCGTATCCACCTGTCTGCATCCATGGTTATGTGCCCATCCTAATGTGACTTTACTTCAATATGTGGATGACCTTCTACTCTGTGCCACATCGCAAGATGAGTGTGCCACCACTTCAGTTCATCTGCTATCTTTTCTTTCTTCAATCAATTGCAAGGTGTCCCTTGAAAAGTTCAGTGGGCACAACAAAAAGTTGTCTTCCTAGGACATTGTATCTCTTAAGGTGCTAAACACCTCACAGAAGACAGGATGCAAGCCATACAAGAGATTCCTGTACATACAACTGTCAAGCAACTGCAGGCTTTCCTTGGTATGATCACTTACTGCAGACACTGGATTCCGGATGCCTCAGCACTGATGCAACCTCTATATGATGCCATTCCAGCTATGAATCAGAAGCAACCACTTTCATGGGAAGCCATACAGGGTTTGAACCGCCTATAAGACCGTATCATGTCCGCTCCTGCACTTGACATCCCGAACTATAAACTACCGTCTTATCTGTTTGTCTCTGACACAAAGGGCCATGCCTCTGGAGTCCTTGCACAATAACATGGAGACAAATTGAGACCTTTGGGATACTACTCATGCAGACTAGATCCTGTTGCACAAACTGCACCCACCTGACTTTGAACTGTGATAGCAGCTAAAGACCTTTTGGACAGGACTTTGGACATCATTCTTGGACATTCTATCATTATCCGCGCTTCATATGATCTGAAAGTTATTTTGACTCAATGCCAAAGAAATCCACTTTCTCTACAAAGACAAGTGAGGCTTCAATGCTCTCTCTCCTACTTCTGGATGAAGTCACTCTTCAAAGATGCGCTATCCTGAATCCATCCCCTGCTTCCTCTCTCGAGGGGGGATGATGAAGAAAAACAAATTGAACAAAATGATGAAGACCTCGGTGACCCTAAGCACAATTGTTTAGAGGTTATGGAAATGGAGACATCACATCTACCAATGGTCCAAGAAACACCATTGAACAATACAACCTTTACTCTCTACACAGACGTGTCCAGATATGCTGATGAAAGTGGCAACTTTCACACAGGATACTCAGTAGTTAGCCCATTAGAAGTTCTGCGAGCAAGACTACTTCCTTCCCGTGTTTCAGCACGAGAGGCGGAACTCATTGCCTTAGCTGAATTTTGGCTCATTGCCTTAGCCATTTTGGAAAAACAACATCCGCCAACATCTACACGGACTCTGCCTATGAGCATGGAGTGGTGCTGGACTTCGGATTAAAATGGGCCTTGAGGGGATGACTGCAAGTGAAACCCCTATAAAGAACTTTGAAGCTGTCAGGACCCTGGTTTAAGCCTTAAAACTGCCTATACAAGTGGCAATCATCAAAGTCAAAGAGCACGGAAGATTGGATTCTGAAGAAGCCAAAGTAAATCTTGGCAGACCGGGCAGCTAAAGAAACTGCCCCTTGCTTGAGAGGAATCAGGGGTATATGTGGTGACAAGAAGACAGAAGAAAGGATCAAAAGAACCAGAAGAGGAAAAGGGAAACCCTGGACTCAGGACACTGAAACAGTTCCATACTCAAGCCTTTGACAAGAAAAAGAGAATATGGGAGAAAAGAAGAAGCTGAACTAAATGAATCGGACGGTCTATGGAGAAAAATAGACGTAATTTTACCTTCCTCAAGTCCTTTATCCGGTGGTGACTCTATGGGCTCATGGAGTCACCCACAGAGGAAAAAAACAAATGATCACTTCTATCAACAAAATCTATCTTGCACCAGAAATAACAACACCAGTTGAACAATATGTCAAGGGATGTGACATGTGCAACACCTGTAACCCTGGAAGAACAGAAGTTGCTCAGAAGAAACACTTGGCCAAAACTTGCTACCCATTTCAGAGAATCCAGATTGACCACATGCGATTGCCCAAAATTAGAAAGTGGAGTACGTGCTAGTAGCAGTGGATATGTTCTCAGGATGGCCAGAAGCCCACCCAGTCACTAATATTACAGTACACTACTTTACTACTGTAAAGAAACTACTAACAGAACTGGTTTGCAGGTTTTGAGTCCCTGAAGTAATTGAAAGCGACCAAGGACCGGCTTTCATTGCGGATATCACAAGAGACCTTTGGAGAATGGTGGGAGCAGATCTTGGACCCCATATCATCCTGAAGCAGTGGATAAGTTGAAAGACTAAATGGCACCCTAAAGAACAAGATCCTAAAAGCCAGTAGAGAACTGTCCCTTCCATTGCCAAAGTGCTGCCCATAGCCCTGTACTCTGTTAGAAACAAACCCCGACAGCCAGCAGGCCTAACCCCATATGAGACACTTTTTTTTTGGGGGGGGGGGGGGTGGTGGTCCCTAAGCTAGGATGTTATTACCCTCAGCAGCTTAGTGCAGGAAATTATAGTTTAATAAAGTTTTTTATTACCCTGTGTAATGAGCTGAAAGTAACACATGTTGCAGTTTTAGTCTTCCATTCCAGATCCAGACACTTAGCAAGGAAGTAACAATTTGCAGCCTGGAGAGTCTTTCCTCGTGAAAAGACACATGAGGGGGCCGCTGGAACCTAGATTTGAAGGTCCTCATCAGGTTCTACTGACAACTCTGACTTTGGTGAAACTGGAAGAAGAATCAACATGGATACGCCTCACACTGCAAGAGGGTTCCTAAACCTTGCTCCAGATACATATCCTTTTTGTATAAGTGGAGTACAAACCCAGCAACCCAATCCGACTCCACCACACTACTGGACTGACTTGACAATGACCCAAGAGTTGTATCCCACGTTTTGATAACTATTCCAGTGCCCAAGTGACTACCTTTAAATTTGATTACTGTGACATAGTGAATTGTCCCGAGGTGCAAAAACAATGTCTTATGTATGGGGATTACAATTCAATATACACATGTGTGATGGATGACTACTGAGGGAACAACTATGACTATTGGAGAATGGAACACAGGGATGGAATACAGGGACTGACTGGGATTATAGACCACAATATTGACAAATCTCTACTACAGAGAATGACAATTGGATAACTTGTGTAGTTCCATGTTTAAAGAAAACAGTAATCTTCACTGTAGAGGCCACATTTCAAACAGGGACAATGTATGTGGATATTGAACCTACTATTTCATCTTATCTTAACCTAATTGATACATCAGACCCAAGCATGACCGAGGGAATTCCACCCATGAGAACAACCATTCTGTATGCCAATGATGCAAGTGCAAACCCAGCAGAGTAGGGTGAACATAGAAGTCCCAGGTAAAGGACAAGTCTGAGTACAAAGGGGGGTGGTTCACCAGGAGCCGCTCATTTCAAATCAGTGAAGCATCCCATACCCGTTTTAAATTTTTCTCCGGCTGAACCTGGGACTATTAGGCAGTATAGGGAAAGATGGAAGGAAACAAAGTTCTTAAGGGGGAATTGTTGGGTCTACAATATTCTGATATATTGATCTCTATATCTATACTCATATGCCTTTGCTAAAATGCTATATGCTATTGCAGAACAACTTTGCTTTCCTTATTTCAAGACATTTCAGCTTGCTCTTTGCCCGTAATCAAGACTAGAACCTTGAGATTGAGACTATGGATACAGGAAGTCAAAACATTGGGCTTTGTGGAAAGATGGAGAAATCTCAAGCTAGAAGCCTTGCAACATTTATTTTATTTATTTATTTATTTATTTATATAGCGCCTACAGATTCCGCAGCGCTGACTTAAATGACTTATGCTATGCCACGCTCAAATGACCAATCAGCATATAGAACGATGCATAATTTTACATTTCACCCTCCCCTTTTTGTCAGTTTGTAAAAACGAATGTGATTTCCGTATAATAAGCAGAACTCCCTGGGATACCGAGGAGGGAACTCATACCAACCTGGCCTAGTGTGAATTTTCTTACGTCGACACTCGGAAAAAATAGTACAGCGGTAGTCACTCACAGATTAAAGGGGTACTCCCGTGAAAACCTTTTTTTTTTTAAATCAACTGGTGGAAGAAAGTTAAACATATTTGTAAATTACTTCTATTAAAAAATCTTAATCCTTCTTGTAATTAGCTGCTGAATACTACATTGTTTTTGGAATGCTCTCTGATGACATCACGAGCACAGTTCTCTCTGCTGACGTTATTATAATAATAATAACGCTTTATTTATTGTTGTCCTTAGTAGGATTTGAACCCAAGTTCCCAGCACTGCAAGGCAGCAGTGCTAACCACTGAGCCACCATGCTGCCCTTAGCATACATCTGCTATGCATCTGCTATGCATGGTTGCTAAAATGGACAGAGATGTCAGCAGAGAGCACTGTGCTCGTGATGTCATCAGTGTTCCAAAAAGAAAGGAATTTCCTCTGTAGCATTCTGCAGCTAATAAGTACTGGAAGGATTAAGATTTTTTAATAGAAGTAATTTACAAATATGTTTAACTTTCTGACACCAGTTAATTTAAAAGAAAAAAGTTTTCACCAGAGTACCCATTTAAGGCCGCACAGTAACCCTTCCTTAACACTATCAGACAGGAGAGAGCACAGAGGAGTGCTATCAGATAGGAGAGAGCATAGAGGAGTACTATCAGACAGGAGAGAGCACAGAGGAGTGCTATCAGATAGGAGAGAGCACAGAGGGGTACTATCAGACAGGAGAGAGCACAGAGGGGTACTATCAGACAGGAGAGAGCACAGAGGAGTACTATCAGACAGGAGAGAGCACAGAGGAGTACTATCAGACAGGAGAGAGCACAGAGGAGTACTATCAGACAGGAGAGAGCACAGAGGAGTACTATCAGACAGGAGAGAGCACAGAAGAGTCCTATCAGATAGGAGAGAGCACATAGGAGTACTATCAGACAGGAGAGAGCACAGAAGAGTACTATCTGACAGGAGAGGGCACAAAGGAGTGCTAGCCCAACCTCACTTACTGGACTTTGTCCATTCCTGTGCTTCAGCTTGGACAAAGCCATGATTTTATAAGCTATAATTTCTTTAAAAAGGAAATGAAATTTTCTTATGAAGTATATTAGAAAGGTTAATGTTTTGCTAGGATGTACAACATATTAAAAGGTTTTGAATCTGACAGTGCCCATTTAAATGACAGGGGTCCCTGCTCTGAGCTGTGCCATTGACTATACAGCCATTGTTGCAGCTACCATGTCTCCTTTTATAAAATAGTATACTTTTTATTTAGCAATTTAGGGTTTATTTGAACATGTCAAAAGTGTAAAAATTGTCAAGACCAAAATGCCCAAATGCTCTTGCCAGTGAAAGGGTTAATGGTATTCTATAGATGCTATGTTGTATAACAGGATATTTGATTAGAATGCATTTATTATGCTCTAACCCACAATTACTTCTGTTGAGAGTATCACCGGAACAGAATTTTTTCCACGCTACACCAATCTGTTTATGACAATGTAGGAGGAGCACTGGATATAATAAATAGGGCCATAATAATTGAAGTATTGATGAGGATGTACAGTTTGCATCCTTTTCTTGGAAAGGCGATCATGAGGCATTAGACAATTTCTTGGTGCACACAAATAAAAGCAAGAAGAATGTGAAGTTAACATGAGAGGTCAGTGACCGTGAAATACATTTTTAAGACCTGACTATATATAAACAATAAATGGAATCTATATACCAGAACATATTTAAAATGAAGAGACCACGTAATGGGTACATTGACAGGAAAGCTGTCAGTTTAATCAGTGGATAAGGAATAGCCTTTAAATCAAATTTTACTCAATTTTACATATTAAAAACAAAGTACAGTTCTTGGAATCATATGGTCCTGTAAGTGCTTCAAAAAAACATGTGACAGAACAGGGTGAACACATACATCTCAATTCCCACTAGGCTGGGAAAAATGAAAAGTCAGCATATATGGAGCTTTTCCAGCTCTCAAAGCAGATTTAGATAGTAATATAGTCAAAAATTTGGTTTATATGTAAATATTGGCAAGTTTCAAGAAACAAAGCCTGCTACCACCACAAATTCTCTATGTACCTTGTGTGGTCTATATGAGGATCAACAAGTCATTTAAAAGAACTAAGGAACCGAAAGGAAATTTAATAAAATAACTTTCTTCTTGCAAAAAGTATAAGGTGTAATGCTAAACCTGTGTCCTTTTGTTTGAAGTCAGATAATGTGAAACAGTGTGAAATAACACATAGGACAAGTTATCAATATGGTGTAATGGGGAGTTCTTACTGGATGATCAGGAAAGTGTGCAGTGTCTTGGGAAACTATGGGAGCTCCTTGTACTTGTCGGGGGATCAAATGACCCTTTCTATTGGTGGTCTATCTGGACCAAAACAATAATATCAATAACATTTATTCATATAGTGCCAAAAAATTATGCAGCATTTTACACAATTTCAGGGTACAGATAAAGACAAATATGAGTCATTACAACAGAACACAAAATATTCAAACTAGAGCAATGAGGTCCCTGCTTGTGAGAGCTTACAAACTATGAGGATGGGATAGAGATGAAAGGTGGAAAGTGCTTAATTTATACAATGGTCGTGCCATGTTTAAGGTGTACTTGTCGCCAAGAAAAACTTTTGATATAATGTAGATAATACCATTATTTGTATATTTGTTATATACATTGTTAATGAAATGCATATATTTGGGTGGAAAAAATGCTGTCCCTGTGGCTATTGCCTGTGTGTGTGTCTATGAGGAGTCCAAATTCAGGAAGAGAGGGCCGGAGAAGCAGGGCTCTGTGCAGGCTTCTGGCTTGTCAATCATCCTGCTGTGTGAGCCAGGGGCATGTCATAGAGCCTCAATGTGTGGAGCCCTGCTTGTCCATCCACAATTCCTGTATTTGGATTCCTCATAGAGACACACAAATAGCTGTAGGGACAAAAATATACACGTTTTTTTTAACCAATGTGTATTACACTTATACCTATAATGGTATAATGGTATTATCTACATTATATAAAAAGTTTTTGTTGAAGATAGGTACACTTTAACCCGTTAAGGACATAGGGCGTACCTACACGCCCAGAGTTAGCTCCCTTTCTATAACACGGGGCCACGCCGTGGGGTCATAGCGGGTCAGGCCCGGCATCTAACAACGGCTGGGACCCGTGGCTAAAAGTCAAAAGTGAAGGTAAACTACCCCCAGCTAGCTCAGTGGGCTGTCCAGTACCTCCGCGGCATCCAGAACAGCTGGAGGACACAAGGAGGGTGCCTACGATGTGTGTCCTATCGCCGAATGACTGCTCAGTGCCTGAGATCCAGGCATGATCAGTCAAGCAGCAGAATCATTGATCAATGTTATCCTATGGGATAACAATGATCAATGTAAAAGATCAGTGTGTTCAGTGTTATAGCCCCCATAGGAAAAAGGGGGGGAAGGTTAATAAAGATCATTTAACCCCTTCCCTAATAAAAGTAACAATATCCCCCCTTTTCCCATAAAAAATAAACTGTGTAAATAAAAAGACAAATAAACATATGTGGTATCGCTGCATGCGGAAATGTCCGAATTATAAAAATATATTGTTAAATAAACAGCACGGTCAATGGCGTACGCACAAAAAAATTCCAAAATCCAAAATAGCGTATTTTGGTCACTTTTCATATCATGAAAAAAATGAATAAAAAGCGTTCACAAAGTCCAATCAATACAAAAAATTTACCGTTAAAAACTTCAGATCATGGTGCAAAAAATTAGTCCTATACCGTCTGGTCCACGGAAAAATAAAAAAGTTATGGGGGTCAGAAGATGACAATTTTAAACGTATACTTTTCCTGCATGTAGTTATGATTTTTTCTAGAAGTACGACAAAATCAAACCTATATAAGTAGTGTATCATTTTAATCTTATGGACCTACGGAATAAAGAGAAGGTGTCATCTTTACCAAAAAATGTACTGCGTAGAAACGGAAGCCCCAAAAGTTACAAAATTGTGTTTTTTCTTCAATTTTGTCACACAATGATCTTTTTCTCTGTTTCGTCATAGAACTTTGGGTAACATTACTGATGTAATTACAAAGTAGAATTGGTGGCGCAAAAAATAAGCCATAATATGGATTTTTAGGTGCAAAATTGAAAGAGTTATGATTTTTTAACCAGTTAGGGATGCAGGGCATGTGGGTACGCTCCTGTTCCGGAGTCCTTAAGGACTCAGGGCTTACCTGTACGCCCTGATCCAGCTAATGGGGTTTAAACTTTTCTGACGAGCAGAGAACGGGTTAAACCCTGTGGGTACCAGTTACTACGGGCAGCCAGGACCCACAGCTAATGCCGGTCACTGCTGATCGGGCCAATGCCCTGCATTAACCCTTTAGATGCTGCGATCAAAGTTGATCATTAGAGATGAGTGAATCAAAGCTGATGAACCCGAATTCATTACGAATTTCAGGAAATATTCAATTAGCAATGAATGCGAATATCACAGTGATTCTATCGTGCAAATCGCTTAATTAAACTCCATTTACTGCAGTGCATGGGGCAAGGAATGCTGGGAAGGCGGGAAGGCAAGGCGGGAAGGGAAGTAGGCGGGATGACCCTAAATCACATGCAGAACGCAGCCTATCAGCAGCCAGTCACCCCTGTGATGTCACAATCCTATATAATCGGCAGCCATCTTGCGGGCAGTCACTTGATCACAATCAACTGCAGAAAGGTCATAGCACACAGATCCTATGTGTGTGTGTAACAGCAGAGAAAAGCGCAGTCCAGCAGCGCTTAACATGCTCCTGGTCACATCAGTGTTCTCGTGGATGGAGAGTATTGTTTTTTTCACTGAAAAAGATTTTTACTGAAGCTGCAGGCATAAACCTCCCAGTCACTTTCTTCGGCATAGTATTACAGAGAGGGGCAGATAGCTGTGCGTTGCCTCATACATTTCAACAAGCGGCCTCAACTTCATATACCTTAGCAGAGGAGACAGGGATAATTTTTCAGCGCAATTAAGTGTCTTTGTTCCACAAAAAAAACATTTGCTGGTTATACTAGTCTGTAGATGGTATAATACACAGCAGTACATTCCTAATAGTCTTTAACAAAGTGCAATTTACAGTTTAGTACACAGCTTTTTTTGGCTGCAGCACTGTTGTACTGCTGGTGCTTTACAAAAAGATATATTTTTTAAGGGTACTGTAGCGCATTTTTCTGTCCTCATAAATGCATACCGCATACTTGCATCTAAGTAGTGTACTTTTTAGTACCTGTTAATCTATCAAGGGCCTACATACTGTGAAAGGACAGACAAAAGTAATCACCGGCTGGTGTTTTACAAAAATACAGAGTTTTTAGGCGTATTGTAGCGCATTTTTCGGCCCTCATAAGTGCACACCGCGTACGTTCATCTAAGTAGTGTACTATTTTGTACCTGTTAATCTGTCAAGGGCCTACATACTGTGAAAGCACAGACAAAAGTAATCACCGGCTGGTGTTTTACAAAAATACAGAGTTTTTAGGCGTACCGTAGAGCATTTTTCTGCCCTCATCAGTGCATACCACACACCTACATCTAAGTAGTGTACTATTTTGTTCCTGTTAATCTGTCAAGGCCAGCCAAAAGTGCAGACCTGCTGCTGTTGTAGACAAATACTGTTTTAAGCGTAGTGTATTGTACTCCCCTCATATACGCACTAAGTATGTCAGGCAGATAAGTGCCAGGACATGCACAGAGGAATGGCAGAGGTCTAAATCCTTCTGGCAGAGGTCGCAGCAGACTAGGGGCGAGTGGCAGCAGGAGTCGCAGCGAGAGGCCTGAGCTCCCGTGTGGTCGTGTCCCGACCAGCAACCCATCTGCCGTCATCGATTGGTTAACACAGTCATCCACTTCATCACTAGTGTTGAGCGGCATAGGCCATATTCGAATTCGCGAATATTCGCGAATATATGGACATATATTCGCGAATATTCGCATATTCGTAATGTTCGTTTTATTTTCGCATTTGCGAATATTCGCGTATGCAAAAATTAACATATGCGAAAATTTGCATATGCGAAAATTCGCATATGCTACTTTTCGCATATGCGAATTTTCGCTTGCCAATCTCACACAATAGTATTAGATCCTTCTTTACACCACACAAGCTGGAAGCAGAGAGGGATGATCACTGTGATGTGTACTGTGAAAAAAAACTTTAAAAAAAAAACGAATATTCGTAATTACGAATATATAGCGCTATATTCGCGAAATTCGCGAATTCACGAATATGCGATATTCGCGAATAATATTCGAATTGCGAATATTCGCGAGCAACACTATTCATCACAATTGACATCTGACACCCCCAGTCAACAGTCGGTGGGTTCCTCAGACACAACCCTCAGTTGGCATGGCCCGGGAGCAGTCCCTGTCCTCCCATTGCCTGTGTCCTATGCTGTTCTCTCCCCTACAGAAGTATCTTATGCTGTGGGTTCAGCTCCATTATTCACTAAGGACGATCTAATAGAGGACAGTCAGCATCTACTGCCCAGCCAAGAAGTGGAGGAGACATCCGTGGCTTCCTCCGCTAGGCAGCCAAGTAGTGATGAGGAGAGTGACGTGGGAGGTGGTGTGGCCAGGGTTCAGGGTCCTGAAGCAGAGACTGTTGAGGAACCTGAGGAGGATATCAATGACATGCAAACACTTGATGATGGAGCCGGGTGCAGAAGGCTTCATCATCATCAGGAGAAGAGAGTTGCAGGTTGCCCGTGAGGCAGCAGCTGAGCCAGCAAGGCGGTAGCATGGTTGGCAGTCAGCGTGGTGGCAGAAGTGGAAATTCTGGAGCCAAACGTGCCCGGGGGAGACCACCTGCTCCGTGGCAGCCTACCTTCCCGGGAGGTAGTGGGAAGGGGTTCCTGGAGACAGCAGCAGTAGCAGTCAATTAGTGCAGACTGTTGGTGGGAAAATCAGCTACTCGGCGGTGTGGTAGTTTTTCATCAAGCATCCGGAGGAGGTTCACATAGCTACATGCAAGATGTGTCAGCAGAAGGTGAAGCATGGCCAGGGTCCCAATGTTGGCACCACGGCCCTGCGTCAACATATGCTTCGCCACCATAAAGCGGCCTGAGAGAACCATGGCTTTGATGTAGTGGTCCAGCCTGCGGCATCACCCAGTGGCACGTTGCTCCCTCTTTCAGCCAGCCAAGGCTCCACCACCTCAGCCGAAGGGAGCTGTGTGTCATACCCTCCTGTCGCTTCAGATGCTCCTGCTCCTCCTACTTTTAGTCAGCCATTCCGCCAACAATCCATCGGTAAAGCCATCTCCAATAGACAACAGTATGCGCCCACTCATCGAACGGCTAAGAAAGTTAAATGTGCTCCTGTCTAAGTTGCTGGTGCTGCAGTCTCTCCCTTTTAAAGTGGTGGAATCTATATCTTTCAGAGAACTGATGGCTTGTGCTGAGCTAAAGTGGAGAGTACCAAGCCATAATTCCTTTGCGAAGAAGGCAGCACCAGCCCTGCACAATTTTGTGGAAGAGAAGGTGGCCCAGACCTTGAGCCTGTCGGTGTGTACCAAAGTGCACTGCTACGCCGATGTCTGGAGCTGTAACTACGGTCAGGGACAATACCAATACATGTTCTTTATGGCTCATTGGGTGAATGGGCTTCCTGCACAGCCACAACCCCAACTTGTAGAGGTCACGCCGCTTCCTACTCCACGCTCTCAGCCCATTGGTCCTGTGACAGTGTGTGAATCCGCCTCCTCATCCTCCACCGTGTTCTCAGCCTCCACTGCCCAGACAAGTCTCAGTGGCCCTTCAGCTTACCATGTGTGCAGGGCACGGCGGTGTCACGCTGTTCTTTGCATTGTTTGCCTTGGTGAAAAGAGTCACACAGGGGAGGAACTGCTAAAAGTCGTTCGTAAAGAAATTGGAGCATGGCCTACCCCACGAAACTGGAAATGGGAACCATGGTGACAACGGGAAGAACATCTTGCATGCGCTGTATGGTAGGGCTCTGGGGTAGGGGTAGTGTAGTCAGGATGTTGCTTCAATATATTAGGGGTTAAAGTTAACCCTATAGTTCGTGACGCCAGGCTGAGGGCTAGTATGCTGAGGTAATTCTCCAGCCTATTGCCGCCCTTTCCAGTAACGATAGGTGAATGCATAAAATGTCTGAAGGTCCACAAGGTAGTTGAACTTGGATAAAGTTTACATAAAGACTTGCGGTATATCCAATGAACGGTAACAGTCTCATTAATACAGTCTCCATACACTTCAGTGACTGACAGTTGTCAGATTGACTTTTGATATAAGTCTTAGAATTTAGGGTAATTTGCGAAGATCCGCCTGGATTTAGGGGTTAGATGTGGTCCGGGGATCTTGCAGAGTGCTTAGGGATTGATTACACTCACAGTTTTGTAAAGATCAGCCGTCGCCGCAAGGCTCGGGCCTAACTCCCTGATGACAGCAGCACTCCCTTATATGGGCAGGGGCAGGGCCGTTTTGGATTGGTCCAAGTCAGCTGTCACTCACCGTTACATAGCCTGATGGGTAAACACCTGACTTCCTCCAAAGGTCCTTGAACTACAAACCATAGAGTATTTGGAACGCATCACGTGACCCGTAGGTTCTAACTAGACAAGTACACCTACTATGTAAATATATACATTATATTTAAATAAATTTTAATTACAAAAGGGGTGACAAGGGGCTAGCTAAAGATGAGGACCCCACCTACACCTAGGGACTCTGACTTTGGGGACCCCATCACAAGGCAACGGACACAATCCGGTGCCGGGACACCACAAACCCCCTTACTTAAAATAAGTCGCCCCCTACGCTTGTCCCCTAAGGCAGAGGGACTAGGACAGACTTAAGCAGGATCTCTAACTAGACAGAATCTATATCCTGACAACTTTTATACACATTAAGTACTATTAAACCTACTAGACATTTTCTAGGCATTTTAATCCCTTAAGGACCAGGGGGGTTTCCGTTTTTGCATTTTCGTTTTTTGCTCCTTGCCTTTAAAAAATCATAACTCTTTCAATTTTGCACCTAAAAATCCATATGATGGCTTATTTTTTGCGCCACCAATTCTACTTTGTAATGAGGTCAGTCATTTTGCCCAAAAATCTACGGTGAAACGGAAAAAAAATCATTGTGCGACAAAATTGAAAAAAAAAACACCGTTTTGTAACTTTTGGGGGCTTCCGTTTCTACGTAGTAAATTTTTCGGTAAAAATGACACTTTATCTTTATTCTGTAGGTCCATACAATTAAAATGATACCCTACTTATACAGGTTTATTTTTTTCGCCGTGATCTGAAGTTTTTAACGGTACCATTTTTGCATTGATAGGACTTATTGATAGGACTTATTTATTCATTTTTAAATGATATAAAAAGTGACCAAAAATGCACTATTTTGGACTTTGGAATTTTTTTGCGCGTACGCCATTGACCGAGCGGTTTAATTAATGATATATTTTTATAATTCGGACATTTCCGCATGAGGTGATACCATATATGTTTATTTTTATTTACACTTTTTTTTTTTTATTGGAAAAGGGGGGTGATTCAAACTTTTAATAGGGGAGGAGTTAAATGATCTTTATTCACTTTTTTTTTCACTTTTTTTTTTGCAGTGTTATAGGTCCCATAGGGGGCTATAACACTGCACACACTGATCTTCATCATTGTTCACTGGTTTCTCATAGGAAACCAGTGATCGACGATTCTGCCGCTTGACTGCTCATGCCTGGATCTCAGGCACTGAGCAGTCATTCGGCGATCGGACAGCGAGGAGGCAGGTAGGGGCCCTCCCGCTGTCCTGTAAGCTGTTCGGGATGCCGCGATTTCGCCTCCTCGCTGTCCGATCGCCGAATGACTGCTCAGTGCCTGAGATCCAGGCATGAGCAGTCAAGCGGCAGAATCATCGATCACTGGTTTCCTATGAGAAACCAGTGATCAATGATAAAGATCAGTGTGTGCAGTGTTATAGGTCCCTATGGGAGCTATAACACTGCAAAAAAAAAGTGAAAAAAAAAGTGAATGAATATCCTTTAACCCCTCCCCTATTAAAAGTTTGAATCACCCCCCTTTTCCCATAAAAAAAAACTCTGTGTAAATAAAATTAAAAATATATGGTATCACCGTGTGCGGAAATTTCCAAATTATAAAAATATATCATTAATTAAACCGCTCGGTCAATGGCGTACGCGCAAAAAAATTCCAAAGCCCAAAATAGTGCATTTTTGGTCACTTTTTATATCATTTAAAAATGAATAAAAAGCGATCAATAAGTCCTATCAATGCAAAAATGGTACCATTAAAAATTTCAGATCACAGCGCAAAAAATGAACCATCATACCGCCCCATACACGGAAAAATAAAAAAGTTATAGGGGTCAGAAGATGACAATTTTAAACGTATTAATTTTCCTGCATGTAGTTATGATTTTTTCCAGAAGTACGACAAAATCAAACCTATATAAGTAGGGTATCATTTTAATCGTGTGGACCTACAGAATAAAGATAAGGTGTCATTTTTACCGAAAAATGTACTACGTAGAAACGGAAGCCCCCAAAACTTACAAAACGGCGTTTTGTTTTCAATTTTGTCGCACAATGATTTTTTTTTCTGTTTCACCGTAGATTTTTGGGCAAAATGACTGGCGTCATTACAAAGTAGAATTATTGGCGTAAAAAATAAGCAATCATATGGATTTTTAGGTGCAAAATTGAAAGAGTTATGATTTTTTAAAGGCAAGGAGCAAAAAACGAAAATGCAAAAACGGAAAAACCCCCGATCCTTAAGAGGTTAAAGACTTGCGGTACATCCAATGACAAACTGGACTTCTGGGTAGCCAAACTTGATTTGTGACTGCAACTAACAGAGTTTTCTCTGGAAAAGCTGTCCTGCCCGGCCAGTAGTGTGCCATCAGAGCAGGTGTTTAGTGCAGCTGGGGCCATAGTCACCCCAAGGAGAACTCGTCTGTCCACGAAAAATGTGGAGAGACTGACCTTTGTGAAGATGAATCAGGCATGGATCAGCCAGGATTTCCAACCACCAATGCCTGATGCATGAGAGAAGATTGACCATGGTGCCACACCAACACTTCACAAATATGGATAGTGCCAAACAGATTTAAGGCACTGCTCCCCAATTACAAACATTCCTCCGCATCAGACCTTTTTTTCCCCCACCTTCATCACCGGGTACTGGTATTGCCACCCACTGCACCACTCTGTCACCGAGTCCCTTTCAGGACTCCTGATGCTGCTGCCACCTCCAGGCTGTCTCATTCAGCCACTATATGGCCTCTTCTCATGCTTCAGCCAACTCCAGGCTGTGTCATTCAGCCACTATATGGTCTCTTCTCATGCTTCAGCCACCTCCAGGCTGTGCCATTCATCCAATATATGGTTTACTGATGCTTCAGCAAGCTCCAGTCTGTGTCATTCAGCAACTACAATTTTTTTTTTTAGAGATGCTACAACATACAAGTCTTAAGAATTCCATCAGATGCAAATTCAATCAAAATACAAAGTTTACAATTCACCCCCCTTCCCCCCGACCTCCCGTGAGCAAAAAAAAAAAAAAAAAGAACTTATACCCTCAGATATTTCTTTTTTAGTCCAGCCCACCATTCTTGAACTTGCAGTGGCTCAGTTGAAATCCATTTCCGAACCAAAGTTAATCTCCCATAGAAAAAGCCCAAAGCGACCTTTTTTCTAATTTGTACCCTCTAATATTTACCGGGTCATCCCCCAAAATTGCTGAGATCGCAGCTAGTTCCACCCTAACCTTCCATTCTTTTTCCATTCTTATGCAAATATTTGACCAAAATTTTCGCACTTCCCCACACTCCCACATCATGTGCAGAAAACCAACCCCGTCCTCCCCACATTTTGGGCAACATACAAAGCTAGTCTTCCCGACTTTTTTCCATGAAATAAGTAGTATAATCTATATATAATATTATATTGTATCATCTTATGGTTATTATTTTTTGTAATTGAGTTCATTCTTAAGTATATTCTTTTCCATTGTTCCTCCATTATTACCCCCAATTCCCTCTCCCACTTCTTCCTACTAAAATGTTCTGGTACATTTTTGGCTTTATTTCTAATTTCTCCATACACCACTGAAAGTACTTTTTTTTTTATCACTCCGCCTACTAATTTTTGGATTAAAGTGTTTCCCCTCGTGATCACCAACCCTCCTTGATCGATTTCATAAATGTTTCTCTAACTTTCAGATATTCAAACCATCCTCCACCCCCCAGTCTAGTTTGTCCCCCCAACTCCTCCAATGATACAAATTTCCCATTATTCCAAACATCCTTAATAATTTTTATCCCGGAACTCCTCATCCTCTCAAACTCCGTACTTCTTAGTTCCACCATGAAGTGTTTATTATCCAGATTGTGGCATTTTCCAAAATACCTTTAATCACTAGTGTTTGTTTTAATATTTTCCATGATTTCCTTAATTGTATAACAAGTTTATTATTCTCTTATTCCGTATTCGTGCCCGTGCCCTTCCCCCCTGCCTCTAAAAATTGATAGATATCATCATAAGCTCCCTGTTGAGATTTAATAATGTGTCTAAAAAAATCCACTTCACCCAATCTATTAATAAAATAGATCTGTGAAGCCAAAAAGTACCCTCTAATATCCGGAGAGAGGGGAGAAGGCGACTCATGTGCGGGATCAGCACATCTTGTGAGTGGGGGAAGGGGAGGTATTCCCAAACCGCTTACCAAAGTTGGTTGTGCGCCCACACACAACAAGGTCTAACGTGAAATGTATGTATCGGTCCACTACAGCCCTCCTTAGTAGAAATGAAACAAGGATTAGATATCCGTAGAGTAAGGAGTTTAATTAAATTCAACGCGTTGTATTTAATAAATCCCTTGATTTTATCCTGCTTCCTGACGGTTCCTTTCTGCGCCAGACAAACTCCTCACTCTACGGTCATCTCATCCTCTAATATCTGGGAACTCCAGCCCCCCCCCCCCCCCCCCGCCCCTATCCTTGGGGAGGCTGAGGTACTCCATCCTAATTCTCGTTCAACGTCTCCCCCAAATTAGAGAATTGAGAATTGATTTTATCTTCCTAAATAATCCATACTCACACCAAACTGGGGCAGCTCAAAATATAAATAACAATTTTGGAAGAATTATAGTTTTAATTAGACAAATTCGGTCCATTTTTGAAATTCTAAATTTATTCCAAATTAGTTGAGTACCCGGCGTTGCCCGGTTTTTCCTTCCTAATCCTTGTTGAGGAGGAAAATAAACAAAGGAGGAAGCTTTTGACTTCATATCCCGTCCTCATATATTGTTGTCATATCCCAACCTCCTATCCCGTCATCATATCCCAACCTCCTATCCCGTCCTCATATCTCGACCTCCTTTCCCGTCCTCCTTTCCTGTCCTCCTATCTCGACCTCCTTTCCCGTCCTCCTATCTCGACCTCCTATCTCGACCTCCTTTCCCGTCCTCCCATCCCGTCCTCCTATCCCGTCCTCCTATCCCGTCCTCCTATCCTGTCCTCATATCTCGACCTCCTTTCCCGACCTCCTTTCTTATCCTCCTTTCCCGTCCTCCTTTCCCGTTCTCCTATCCCGTCCTCCTATCCCATCCTCCTATCTCGTCCTCCTATCCCGTCCTCCTATCCCGTCCTCATATCTTGACCTCCTTTCCCGACCTCCTTTCCCGTCCTCCTTTCCCGTCCTCCTTTCCCGTCCTCCTTTTCTGACCTCCTATCCTGTCCTCCTATCCTGTCCTCCTATCCCGTCCTCCTTTCCCGTCATCATATCTCGACCTCCTTTCCCGACCTCCTTTCCCGTCCTCCTTTCCCAACCTCCTATCCTGTCCTCCTATGCCGTCCTCCTATCCCATCCTCCTATCCCGTCCTTATATCTCGACCTCCTTTCCCGTCCTCCTTTCCCGTCCTTTCCCGTCCTCCTTTCCCGTCCTCCTATCTCGACCTCCTATCCCACCTCCTATCCCGACCTCCTATCTCGACCTCCTATCCCGGTCCTCCTATCCCGGTCCTCCTATGTCTTCCTCCTATGTCGACCTCCTACGCCGAACCATAATATGTGTACCAGTTTTTGAAATATCTCCAGCCGTATGGAAGTTATGTGGGAATATACATTTCCCATTGATTTGCATGGGACTTTAAACAAAAACCCTGACCCTCCCAAATGGGGGTAGTTAAGGGTTAAATATATTTTAAGTGGATATATAAGTAACATGTGACCAAGTATTATGGAAATATCTCCAGCCGTTTGGAAGTTATGCTGTAACATACATTTCCCATTGACTTGTATGGGACTTTAAACATAAACCCCGCCCCTGTTAAATGGGGGTGAGTAAGGGTTAAATTACCTATCCTATGTTTGTTGTTGACATATAAGTAACATGTGTGCCAAGTTTCATGTTAATATCTTTAGCCGTTTGGATGTGATGCTGGAACATACACACATACATACATACATACATACACACGTTGAGTTTTATATATATAGATTTGAGTTTTCCTCTCCACTTCCTTAACCACCGGTTTCAAGTTCAATGATTGGAAATCTTCAATATTTTTTGAAATTTTAATACCCAAATACCTTATTCAACACTCTTACCTCCCCTCCCGTTACTGGGGTGCTTTCCCCCAGTGACAGCAATATTGATTTCTCCCAATTAATTTCTAGCCCTGAATACCCTCCGAACTCATTTATAATTTCCATTACCTTACACAGGTCCCCATCCCCCTAGAGAAATAAAAGGATGTCATCCGCATAAAGGGATAGCTTGTCCTCTCTCCCCCTTGCCCCAAACCCCCCAATCTCTTCCTCTGCTCTGATCCTAATTGCAAGAGGCTCCACACTAAGGGCAAAAAGCAATGGGGAGAGAGGTCACCCCTGTCTAGTCCCCCTTGTTAGAGAGAACTCTTCTGATTTCTCCCCATTTACTAGCACTCTGGCTCTGGGGACCGAATACAACAGTCGGACAATTTTTATAAATTTCTCCCCTATTCAGAACCCTCTCAACACCCCCCATAGGAACTCCCACTCCACCCTGTCAAAGGCCTTTGAGGTATCTAGGGACAGGATGGAGTGGGAATCCCCCCCTCCCATCCCCCTCAATTCTATGTTGGCAAATACCCTCTGAATATTCATACAGGCCATTCTCCCTGGGATAAACCCACATTGATCCCGATGGACCAAATCCCCCACTACCCATTGCAACCTGCCTGCCATCAACTTTGCAAAAATTTTGACATCTGTGTTCAAAAGCGAGATGGGCCGATAAGATCCCGTCTCGCTTTCCTCCTTCCCCTCCTTTAATATTAATACAATTATTGATTCTCTCATCGATAGGGGGAGCTGACCCTCTTTCTTACTCGCCTCCAATACTCTCACCAAGGCAGGGATCAAGACAGGCCCATATTTCCGGAATACCTCAAAGGGCAGGCCATTACTGCCTGGTGATGTATTATTACCTGTGATCTTACTCAAAACCTCCTCCACTTCCCTTATCGTAATGGGTTCTTCCAATCTCTCTCCTAACGCTCCCTCCACACGAGGGAATACAATCCTGCTCAAATATTCGCTTATCTCCCCCTCATTTACTTTCAATTCCGATCGGTACAGAGTGGAGTAAAAGGATTCAACATTTTTGATTATTTCCTCTGGGTTTGAATTTATACTACCATCAGGACTTTTTATTTGATTTATTCTACATGGGGTTTTCTGGCTTCGTACCAGAGACATTAGAAATGTATTTGGTTTTCCAGCTTGCAAGAACTGTTGTTGTCCCGAAAAACAAATGTTATTTTTCCCCTTTTCCCTTAAGTAATTTTCCATTTCCTCCTGTCTCTCCTGCCACTCCGTTTTGTTCTGCTCTGAGCTGTCTAACACATATATCTCCTCCGCTTTCCTACATTTCCCAGCTATCTGCTCCTCTTTTTGTCGATATTCTTTTTTTTTTTTATTTCTTATGGCTTTGAAAATTTCCCCCCTAAGAAAGGTCTTCCCTGCTTCCCACACCATTAAATCACCTGCTGTACCCCAATTAAGACTAAAATATTCTTCCAAATTCCTACCAATTATCTCATTGTCTATTAGGGAGAGCCAATGCGCGTTAATTTTGATGTTCATTTTCAGGGTCTATCCCCCACCCCCACCGTGATCTCTATTGCGGCATGGTCGGACAGACACCAGGTCAGGTATCTAATCTTTTTTATCTTGTCCAGGCTATGAAAGTTACCAATGGCGACATCAATTCTGGACAAAGTCTGGGAGGTTTTGTTCCAGCAAGAAAATTCCCGGCCTACGTCGCTCTGCTGGCGTCTCTGGCCGTCGCTGCGGTCCACGCCTCGTTCTGGAGTCAGTTCCCGGAAGCGGCGTTCTTCGGCTCCGATATTCCCGCTGTCACCAGCCTCAGCTCTCACGATCCTCACTCCAGCTCACGAATCACAAAACAGAGGTGAGCCAGTCCCCCTGCCATGGAGGAATATCACTTTTCCAGTGCAGGATACACCGGAGTACTCAGCTCCTCGGCATCCAAGGCAGCAGCGGTCAGTCCTGGGCTGGTGTGACAATCACCAACAGGTGTTCCAGGGGGTGGGAGAGAGGAAGGAGCGTTTCACCCTCCTCCCATCATGCCCCATTGAGCAACTACAAGGTTTAGTGATGCTGATGGGCCTAAGACATTACCTGTATATGTTTATGGTAGCACTTCAATGGAAATTTCAAAATTCATCTTTTATTCTTAGAGATTGTGAGGCCCTCATCTGCTGCCAACTCCAGGCTGTGCCATTAAGACACTATATGGTCTCCCCATGCTGCCATAAACTCCAGGCAGTCATTTAGCCACTATATGGTCTCCTCCTACTGATGCCACCTCCAGGCTCTGTGCATTGTGCAGCCATGTGACATGTGACTCCTTGCTAGATTTGGTCCTTTGTACCCACACGCCGGGACCCGGCACACTAAAACTTGGGAATTAAAAGTTCAATTTCTAAAGCCTCAATTTCAATTAAAAAATGTAAAATTTTTATTTAAAATTCTAAAATTTCAATGGTCTCCTCATGCGTCAGCCACCTCCAGGCTGTGTCATTCAGCCACTATATGGTCTCTACTCATGCTTCAGCCAACTCCAGGCTGTGCCATTCAGCCACTACATGGTCTCCTCCTACTGATGCCACCTCCAGGCTCTGTCATTGTGCTGCCATGTGAAAGGTGACTCCTTGTTAGATTTGGTCCTTTGTACCCACACGCCTGGCCCGGGACACTAAAACTTGGGAGTTAAAAGTTCAATTTCAAAACCCTCAATTTCAATTGAAAAATCTTAAATTTCTATTTAACCCCTTAACCCTTAACCCCTTTTTGTTTTTGCACTTTCGTTTTTCCTTCTTACCTTTAAAAAATCATAACCCTTTAAATTTTGCACCTAAAAATCCATATGATGGGGTATTTTGTGCGCCACCAATTCTACTTTGTAATAACATTGGTCATTTTACCTAAAAATCTACAGCGAAATGGGAAAAAAAAAACATTGTGTGACAAAATTTAAGAAAAACGCCATTTTGGAATTTTTGGGGGCTTCTGTTTCTACACAGTATATTTTTCGGTAGATATGACACCTTCTCTTTATTCGGTACGTCCATACGATTAAAATGATACCCTTATGTAGGTATGATTTTGTAGGTTAGGTTTACATACACTTATGTAGGTTTGATTTTGTCATACTTGTGAAAAAAATCATGACTGCATGCAGGAAAATGTATACCTTTAAAATTGTCATCTTCTGATCCCTATAACTTTTTTATTTTTCCATGTATGGGGTGGTATGAGTGATCTGAAGTTTTTAGCTGTACCCTTTTTGTATTGATCAGACTTATTGATCACTTTTTATTCATTTTTTCATGATCTAAAAAGTGACCAAATATACGCTATTTTGGACTTTGTAATTTTTTTGTGCGTACGCCATTGACCGGTAATTTAGACATTTCCGCACGCGGCAATACCAAATATATTTGTTTTCATTTACACAGTTTTTTTTTTTTTATGGGAAAAGGGGGGTGATTCAAACTTTATCGGGAAGGGGTTAAATGAACTTTTTTTTCCACTTTTTTTTGCAATGTTATAGCTCCCATAGAGGGCTATAATACTGCACACAATGATCTTTTACATTGATCAATGGTTTCTTATAGGAAACCATTGATCAATAATTCTGCTGCTTGACTGCTCATGCCTGGATCTCAGGCACTGAGCAGTCATTCGGTGATCGGACAACAGGAGGCAAGGTAAGGGACCCTCCTGCTGTCCTAGAGTCATTCAGGATGCCGGGATTTCACCTTGGCGAACCCGAACAGCCCCCTGAGCTAACAGCAATGTTTTACTTTCACTTTAGACGCAGCGTTCAACATTGAACACCGCATCTAAAGGGTTAACACTGTGATCAGTGCAGCGCGCTATTAGCCACGGGTCCCGGCTGTGTTAGAGGCCGGGCCTGACCTGCTATGAACGGAAGCAGACTTAGGACCTACAGGTACGCCCTGAGTCCTTAAGGAGTTAAAATTCTTAAATTTCAATTGTCTCCTCATGCTTCTGCCAACTGCAGGCTGTGCCATTCAGACACTATATGGTGTCCTCCTGCTTCAGCCAACTCCAGGCTGTGTCATTCAGGCAATATATGGTTTACTAATGGTGCTGGGCCTTGGTCTGTGAATAAAAATTTGTTATGGTAGCACTAACTACCCAAAATCTTCGGTTTCAATTTCAGAAATCATCTCTTAATCTTAGGGATTGTAAAGCCCTAAGTGTCTCCTCATGCTGCTGCCAACTCCAGGCTGTGCCATTCAGACACTATATGGTCTCCTCATGCTTCAGCCAACTCCAGGCTGTGTCATTCAGACACCATATGGTCTCCTCATGCTTCAGGCAACTCCAGGCTGTGTCATTCAGGCAATATATGGTTTACTGATGCTGCTGGACCTGGGTCTGGGAATAAAAATGTTGTTATGGTAGCACTAGCTACCCAAAATCTTCGGTTAAAATTTAAGAATTCATGTTGTAATCTTAGGGATTGTGAAGCCCTAGTGTCTACTCATGCTGCTGCCAACTCCTGCCTGTGCTATTCAGATACTATATGGTCTCCTCATGCTTCAGCCAACTGCAGGCTGTGTCATTCAGGCAATATATGGTTTACTGATCTTGCTGGGCCTGGGTCTGGGCATAAACATTTTTTATGGTAGCACTAGCTACCATAAATTTTCAATTTAAATTTTAAAATTCAGCTTTTAATCTTTGGGATTGTGAAGCCCTAGTGTATACTCATGCTGCTGCCAGCTCCACGCTGTGTCATTCAGCCACTATATGGTCTCCTCATGCTACCAACACCTCCATGCTGTGTCATTCAGCCACTATATGGTCTCCTCATGATTCAGCCTCATCCAAGCTGTGTCATTTAGCCACTATATGGTCTCCTCATGTGCCAACACCTCCAAGCTGTGTCATTCAGCCACTATATGGTCTCCTCCTACTGATGCCACCTCCAGGCTCTGTCATTGTGCTGCTCTGTGGCAATGATTCTAAAAGCGATGCCTGTAGTCTGCATGTCATACTAAATAACAGTATTATTTCACTACCCCAGCACACTCCATATGCGTGTTAGAACATAGCAAAGTGTTCTACACCCCTATTGAAGCTCTCTGCAGGCCAGAAATAGCAGTTTTTAATATAGATTTGCCGCAAATGAATTTGTATCGAACCAAATTTGAATTCAATTTTTCAAAAGTTCGCTCATCTCTATTGAACACAGCATCAAAACTATCCCGGCAGCTCAACGGAGCTGATCTCAACAGAATCGTGATGTCCTGACCAGCTTACTGAATGACAGGAGGGTCCTCACCTGCCTCCTCATCATCCGATGAGGATGGAGCAGCAGAGCTCTAATAAAACTGATCAATGCTATGCTATGGAAAAGCCCCCCCCCCCCCTCCCCCCCAATAAAAGTTGAATTCACCCTATTTTCCTCATTTATAAATACAATAATGTAATTAAAAAAATTATCATATGTGGTACCACTGTGTGCGTAAATGTCCAAACTATTAAAATATAAGGTCTGCTAAACCACACAGTCGATGGCGTACACGTATAAAAATACCAAGGTCCAAAATTGTGAATTTTTGGCCACTTCATATACCATAAAACATTTATAAAAAGCGATCAAAAAGTCCCATCAAAACTATCATGGTAATGATAAAAACTACAGACCATGGTGCAAAAAATAAGCCCTCATATAGCCCCATATGAGGAAAAATAAAAAAAAGTTATAGGGGTCATGCATGCAGTTATACATTTTTTTAAAGTAATGAAATAAATGAAACCTACATAAATTGGGTATCCCTGTAACCCTATGGACCTACAGAATAAAGATAATGTGTCATTTTTACCAAAAAAGTGCACTGCGTAGAAACAGAAGCCCTAAAAAGATAGCAAAATGGCGTTTTTCTTTTTCATTTCATGCCACAAAAATTTTTTTTGGTTTTGCCGCAGATTATGTTATAAAATAAGTAATGTCATTACAAAGTACAATTGGTTCTGCAAAAAAAAAAATCCCTTATGTGGGTCTGTAGGTGCAAAATTTAACGCATTATGATTTATAGAAGATGAGGAGGAAAAAACAAAAGTGCAAAAACAAAGATTGTTTTGAGTCCTTAATGGAGATCTGTAGTGCTCTGAACTTTATCCCCTATCCGAAGGATAGGGGATAAGTTTTAGATCGCGGGAGGGTCCAAGCACTGGGGCCCCCAGCGATCTCCTGTACAGGGCCGCGGCAATGTACAGGAGAGGGGGCGTTCCGTCCCCGCATGACGTGGCAGCCGGCATGCCCCTCCATGTATCTCTATGGGATTCATGGAGGGGTGTGCCAGCTGCTGCATCATGCGGGGATGGAACGCCCCCTTTCCTGTGCATTGCCACGGCCCCGTACAGGAGATCGTGGGGGGCGCCATTCCGGGTGCAGCACGAACAAAGTTTTTAAGGAAGATGTTAGTTTTGGATAATTAGCAGGTGTTGGATGACAAAGATGAGGGAGGAGATGTAGGGAGGTGCAGCACTGTGGAGTGTGGGTGAGTGGGAGGTGTTTGCAATTCATTATTGAATGAATGGGTAACCAATGTAGTGACTGGCACAGGGAGGAGGCATTACTGTAAGGGCTGGAGAGGAAAATGAGTCTGGCAGCCTGTTATGTGTGGGTGCACTCACCTAACCACTCCTCCCAACTACTCACAACTGCTTGGTCATAAAGGCCGGGATGGTAGGCAATTCATTGGAACAACCATGCTGCCTCTATTAATATAATATAAATATATATAAAATAATGATATTTCTAATCACAAGGTCTTTTAACGGAGCAAAATGTCTTGCAGTCACAGATCTCACCAAGGAGTACACTATGCAAAAGTAGCCTCTGAGAGCCTTTTTATAGGGCAACGGGAGAAGCAGGATTGAACCTAAACATATTATGTGCAGGACTACAAGTTTATTGCCCCTTTATTGCTGTGTCCTTTTCGGGAAACGAGGGGTAATTAAAATTTTTAGTATGGGGGATTTTTTGTTATAGTTGTAGTTCAAAGTTTTAAAGGAAATCTGTCATCAGAATCACCCGCACTAAACCTGTTACACAGGCTTGTAGTGCGGGTGATCCTGATTAAAACGCTCCTTACCTGGTTAAAAATGGTTCAGCGGTTCTTAAGATATCTATATTTTTAGTTTTCTGTTATTCCCTGGCTTGGGACTCAGTGGGAGGTGTTATCATCTCGGACTCGGCCACACGTCATTCTAGCTGGGCGGAGCTGCCGCCCGGCTCATGAATATTCATGAAGTTATCCACACAAATATATCTATTATATAACCTGCTTGTTCCCTCAGTTTGTGAATAAAAACACCCTCCCTCCCTCACTTCCTCCCACCCCCGGCTTTTCACTCATGCAGCCCGTCTTCTTACTTGTATAGGGCCGCAGCTTGAGTGAAGCCGGGGGGAGAACGCCGCTTCCGGGTGTACGGAACGCGGCACATGCGCGGCCCTCCCCACCAGACCGAGAAAAAGGAGTTAGACCACGAGGATAAGCTAATGAATATTCATGAGCCGGACAGCAGCTCCGCCCAGCTAGAATGACGTATAGCTGAGTCCGAGATGATAACACCTCCCACTGAGTCCCAAGCCAGGGAATAACAGAAAACTAAAAATATAGATATCTTAAGAACCGCTGAATCATTTTTAACCAGGTAAGGAGCGTTTTAATCAGGATCTCCCGCACTACAAGCCTGTGTAACAGGTTTAGTGCGGGTGATTCTGATGACTGATTTCCTTTAATAGTTTTCAATAACTCAAATCAAACAGTAATATCAACATGGAAAATGAGAAGGGGGGGGGATATGTGTAATGCTGAGACTTATATCCTCATCGGTATTGTATATTATGTATATGTTGACGATATAAAAAGGGGAGGATGTGTGATGGGGAGAAAAGGTCCTCACAAGGCAATAACCATCTGTTCACACAAGCACCAGCAAGGGAGGGAGAGTGTCATGAGTTCCTCTTTTCTGTAGAAAAAAAGGAACTTCTGTATAGCACTTTTCCAAGGAACAAGGTTCTGCTTATCCTGCTCATATAAAATGCTACAAGGCAGCTCATATGAAATAAGTCTAGAAAACTATGTAACATAACACAGATCTCTGGGTATTAAGCTTGTGAAGCTTTTACTTGTAGTCAGTGGCTAAAATGAAAGACATTAGGGAAATAGTGCTGATCCCCGCCTCATATTCCCTGTAAAAAGCCATTCTAAAGATGGAGAGCACAGCTTTCCCTTAGTTCCAGAATTTAGTCCTTGTGCTTCACATCACAGCTGTCCTTGTTCTGGACACTATGAAATGTTTAAATTATATAGATAAGGTACGGTATCTAATCCCCTTTAACAATTGCTTCCAGTCACTAGGATATCAAAATTTGAGGGAAGTGAATAAAATATACCTTTTAATTAGATAAATATTAAAATGGATTAAACATATCCATTTGTGGGTAATAGTGGACAGTGCTGATCCACTCAATTACACATATCAATGACTGACTGTTAAATACAGTGCCTGTTAACTATCAAGGTGTGTTAACCACATATCCCAAACAAACCCGACGCGTTTCCATCCCCCTTCTTGGGGGGGACTTCCTCAGGGAATACACATATGTGTGAGACTGTCTGTCTCCAACACCTGAAAAAACACAGTGCCAGGGGCTGTTGATACTACACAGCCTCTGCTATAAACAGTAATGGCACATTTTTGAGAACGCCCCACTTTTGTGGGGTAGAAAGAACAGCTGGACTGTCCGAACGGATCCTGTGATCTCTCTGGACCTGCAAGAAAAGATATATAGAGCCTGTGTCAGCAAATAATCGTGTCCAACACCTGAAAAGGAGAATATATATACTCACAGTTCGCCGTCTCGCTCAAACCTTGTGCGCACCCGCAGTGGCGGGGAGCCGTACAATGTTACCGGCTACTAAGCGCACTGGTGAGCGAGTGGTGCTGGTGTCCTATTTAGCTTCCGCTTCCGGGCTGGATCGCGGCGTTTAGCAGTGACCTCACTTCCGGTAGACGCGCATCACAGGGGGCGTATACAAAGTCCCGTGATGTAGCCGAAGAGTGCGTCACCGCTCATGATTAACTCCCTCCAACCAGGTACAGAGAATTAATGAAAGCTATGGTGAGCTATCAATAAACAGGGCTATCAATAAACTATGACATGTTTGCATGATGATAAAAAGCAACAACAGATGTAAAGGTGGAAAAGAGCAAGGATAACTGACAAAATAAAAGGCATTCTTTTAACAGTACCACAAATAGATTATACATTTTCTATTTCAGTCTGTATTAAGGACACTCAAGCAAAGAAATAAAGGTAGGTTATTATTTATTTATATAGCAGCAATATTCTATACAACTCAAAACTAATGCAACCTACAGGAAACTTGAAATACAGCTAAAGTCATGTTCAGGTTTACATGAATAAAACACTTAGGAAGAGAACAACAAGTTATTGGCTGTTCATCCTTTTAGTACAAAGATATTTAAGCCCTTCACATTGCATTTTTGCTATTTTTTTTATGCACAATTCATATATATATATATATATATATATATATATATATATATATATATATACCTAAGACTACTTATACAATGTGTCATGTATAATGTACTTGTCCATGCTTGGCAACTGTTTAAGAGTTTAATTTGTTCTATGTATGTAATGAATAATTTTATAGGGTTTTGCAGTCTTTTTTTCTAGGCTAATGTAGAAAGGGATCTAATGCAGAACAAAATTAGGAAGGAACGAATGTTTCTTGTTTTGTAGTGTTGAGCGGCATAGGCCATATTCAAATTCGCGATATTTCGCGAATATATGCACAAATATCCGTCATATATTCGCTAAATTTGCATATTCGTAAATTTCGTATTTTAGGTTTCTTAGACTTACCATCTTACTGATGGTCTGTTTATTCAGAGCTGTGCACGGCAGGCAGGACAGCTCCGATCTCCCTTCTCTTTGTATGCCTTGTGTTGTGCATAACAGAGAGGAAGGGAATTACAGCCTGTCTGCCATGATTGGCTCCCTGTTCTATGCATGCTCCTGAGCTCAAGCACAGCATAGAACAGGGAAGGGCGGAAGTATTACCCGGCAGGCGTCAGATTACGTCACACCTGCCGGGTAACACCCCCTCCTGCCGGCCAAAGCTCACAGTCTGTGAGCAAGAAGACAATGGCTATAACCGGGGGAATACTCATAAAAAAAAAATACAGCAAAGGAATAGGAATGCATAGGGGAAGTTAGCAGAAGCAGAAAATGAGCTGATTTGGATGATGGCAGGTACTCTATAAAGGCTATGGACACCTGTGAAAAACATTTTTTTATTCTTCGATTTTCCCCACAGGTCTTTATTATTAAAATGTAAACTAATATGTGGAAAATTATGGAGTGGAAGACGTTTGGGGGATGCCTTAACACATTCCCTCCTCACAGTCCAACATAATAGAACATGACTGCTGTTACGCCTAGCGCTCCGGGTCCCCGCTGCTCCCCGGAGCGCTCACGGCGTCTCTCTCCCTGCAGCGCCCCGGTCAGTCCCGCTGACCGGGAGCGCTGCACTGTCATGGCCGTTGGGGATGCGATTCGCACAGCGGGACGCGCCCGCTCGCGAGTCGCATCCCAGGTCACTTACCCGTCCCGGTCCCCTGCTGTCATGTGCTGGCGCGCGCGGCTCCGCTCTCTAGGGCGCGCGCGCGCCAGCTCTCTGAGACTTAAAGGGCCAGTGCACCAATGATTGGTGCCTGGCCCAATTAGCTTAATTGGCTTCCACCTGCTCCCAGACTATATCTGCTCACTGCCCCTGCACTCCCTTGCCGGATCTTGTTGCCTTGTGCCAGTGAAAGCGTTTAGTGTGTCCAAAGCCTGTGTTACCTGAACTTCTGCTATCCATCCTGACTACGAACCTTGCCGCCTGCCCCCGACCTTCTGCTACGTCTGACCTTGCCTCTGCCTAGTCCTTCTGTCCCACGCCTTCTCAGCAGTCAGCGAGGTCGAGCCGTTGCTAGTGGATACGACCTGGTTGCTACTGCCGCAGCAAGACCATCCCGCTTTGCGGCGGGCTCTGGTGAAAACCAGTAGCCTCTTAGAACCGGTCCACTAGCACGGTCCACGCCAATCCCTCGCTGACACAGCGGATCCACAACCCGTAAGCCGAATCGTGACAGTAGATCGCCATGTTACAGCAACTTCTGCCTCTGCTACAGCAGCAACCATCTCCTCCGCCAGCTCCTGCACCTCCTCCGCAGCGAGTGGCCGCTCCTAGCCTCCGCCTGTCCCTGCCGGACAAATTTGATGGGGACTCTAAACTCTGCCGTGGATTTTTGTCTCAGTGTTCCCTGCATATGGAGATGTTGTCGGACTTGTTTCCTACAGAACGGTCTAAGGTGGCGTTCGTAGTAAGCCTTCTTTCAGGAAAGGCCTTGTCTTGGGCCACACCGCTCTGGGACCGCAATGATCCTGCCACAGCCACAGTCCAGTCCTTCTTCGCTGAAGTCCGGAGTGTCTTCGAGGAGCCAGCCCGAGCTTCTTCTGCCGAGACTGCCCTGTTGAACCTGGTCCAGGGTAATTCTTCAGTGGGCGAGTACGCCATCCAATTTCGTACTCTTGCTTCCGAGTTATCATGGAATAACGAGGCTCTCTGCGCGACCTTTAAAAAAGGCCTATCCAGTCGCATCAAGGATGTGCTGGCCGCACGAGAGATTCCTGCCAACCTGCAAGAACTCATCCATTTGGCTACCCGCATTGACATGCGTTTTTCTGAGCGACACCAAGAGCTCCGCCAGGAAAAAGACTTAGATCTCTGGGCACCTCTCCCACAGCATCCTTTGCAGTCTACGCCTGGGCCTCCCGCCGAGGAGGCCATGCAAGTGGATCGGTCTCGCCTGACCCAGGAAGAGAGGAATCGCCGTAGGGAAGAAAATCTCTGTCTGTACTGTGCCAGTACCGAGCATTTTTTGGTGGATTGCCCTATCCGTCCTCCACGTCTGGGAAACGCACGCACGCACCCAGCTCACGTGGGTGTGGCGTCTCTTGGTTCTAAGTCTGCTTCTCCACGTCTCACGGTGCCCGTGCGGATTTCTCCTTCAGCCAACTCCTCCCTCTCAGCCGTGGCCTGCTTGGACTCTGGTGCCTCCGGGAATTTTATTTTGGAGTCTTTTGTGAATAAATTCCGCATCCCGGTGACCCGTCTCGTCAAGCCGCTCTACATTTCCGCGGTCAATGGAGTCAGACTGGATTGCACTGTGCGTTACCGCACAGAACCCCTCCAGATGTGTATCGGACCCCATCGCGAAGTGATTGAGCTCTTCGTCCTACCCAACTGTACCTCTGAGGTCCTCCTCGGTCTGCCATGGCTCCGGCTTCATTCCCCCACCCTTGATTGGACCACCGGGGAGATCAAGAACTGGGACTCTGCCTGCCATAGGAAGTGCCTCTCCCCCCCTCCCAGTCCCGTCAGGCAAGCCTCAGTGCCTCCTCATGGCCCCCGTCCTGGTGACACACTGCCCCGTGCCAGGCTTCGCCCTCTGCCCTCCCTCCCCATTCCCACTCCTGCTGTACTGCCTGCCGTTGAGGAAACCCTCCATTCTTTCCCGGTGTCCTCATCCCAGGGGAGGCAGTTACCGGACAAAGAAAAGGGGAGGCCTAAGGGGGGGGGGTACTGTTACGCCTAGCGCTCCGGGTCCCCGCTCCTCCCCGGAGCGCTCACGGCGTCTCTCTCCCTGCAGCGCCCCGGTCAGTCCCGCTGACCGGGAGCGCTGCACTGTCATGGCCGTTGGGGATGCGATTCGCACAGCGGGACGCGCCCGCTCGTGAGTCGCATCCCAGGTCACTTACCCATCCCGGTCCCCTGCTGTCATGTGCTGGCGCGCGCGGCTCCGCTCTCTAGGGCGCGCGCTCGCCAGCTCTCTGAGACTTAAAGGGCCAGTGCACCAATGATTGGTGCCTGGCCCAATTAGCTTAATTGGCTTCCACCTGCTCCCAGACTATATCTGCTCACTGCCCCTGCACTCCCTTGCCGGATCTTGTTGCCTTGTGCCAGTGAAAGCGTTTAGTGTGTCCAAAGCCTGTGTTACCTGAACTTCTGCTATCCATCCTGACTACGAACCTTGCCGCCTGCCCCCGACCTTCTGCTACGTCTGACCTTGCCTCTGCCTAGTCCTTCTGTCCCACGCCTTCTCAGCAGTCAGCGAGGTCGAGCCGTTGCTAGTGGATACGACCTGGTTGATACTGCCGCAGCAAGACCATCCCGCTTTGCGGCGGGCTCTGGTGAAAACCAGTAGCCTCTTAGAACCGGTCCACTAGCACGGTCCACGCCAATCCCTCGCTGACACAGCGGATCCACAACCCGTAAGCCGAATCGTGACAACTGCATACACATTCCACTCCGGGCTGTTATCGCTGTGGACATTGTAAGGTGTGTGTAAATGTGAGGAGAACCAAGTGTTAAGTGGATGCCAAGACAGGTATTTGATATGATTTTATTAATTGTAGTTCCAAGGGTTTAGCTTTTGTGGCTACATGTATATGTGGCATTAACTATGTGGGCAAGACCCTACGTCAGTTTAGGCGTAGGGTCTTGGAGCATTTGGGTGATATCAGGCACAAAAGAGACACTCCCATTTCCATACATGTGAATACGGAACATTAGAGGGACCAAAGGGCACTATCCTTTGTTTGACTAGAGCAGATAAAACCATCCCCACGGGGAGGGGACCTGGATAGAGTGTTATTACAACAAGAGAGTCATTGGATATTCAAACAACAGACCATGTCCCCCACTGGCCTGAATGAAGAGCTTTCATTTGCTCCTTTCCTATAATTCACCTAGTTCTTTACACATATTTCTCTTGCATTTCTAGCCTCCCCTTGGTATCTTAATATTTATGTATATACGTCTTTGGGACGGAGATTCTTCCCCCCTCCCCCTTAGGGTGGCTTACTAGGAAATCTGGTCTGGATAAAAGGGTGGCCTTTTGAAAGAGGTAGTCATTTGGAAATGTTTCATTGTAAGTACCTAATTCTCATCTCACTGTATTCAAACATATCCATCCTTGTTTAAATGTAGTGTTCTAAAACAAAAATAAAATCAACTATAGTAAAATACAAATTGAAAATAGGAAAAAATAAAATTATGACAGGTTTACACCAAGGGCTGAATCAAAGCTTCTGCACAAAACTCCAAATTGAATTCCAGTTTTGTGTCTCTGTCTTAGACACCTGTCCTTCTCTTGTTTTACTATGGAAGCCTATGCTGGCCTGTAGTCTACGGAAGTAACAGTATTACTTTTTTTTAATGTTTGATCATCTGGTGCTATCCAAACTAAAACTAAGTTATTATGGAACAAAAAAGCAAAGAGTGGGCGTATGCATACGCCCTTGGGAATTCTGGTCCCCACCGCTAGCCAGTTGGGGGCTGGACTGGGATGCCTGCTGGAATCATTCAGTAGGCATCCCAGCACATCGCCGAGGAGGGTCCTGAGACCCCCCCATGTTGGCGATCGCAGAAAATCGCATGTCAATTCAGACATGCGATTTTTTGCTATTCCGGGCTGATCGGGTCTCTGGTGACTCGATCACCCGGAAAAATAGGGATGATTGGAGCTGTCAGTGACAGCCCCGATCATCCTGAGGGATAGGAGCGAGGTCGCAGTGCTCCTAGATAGGATCTCCTCCTATCCCCTGCCATTGGTCAAAATGAATTTTGACCAATGGCAGCGCAGGACAGTGGGTTGCCCTGGAAACCCCCCGTTCTTCCCACCCCTGGCAGAACGGGGGTAGAAGATGGAGGCCGGTACCTGGAGGAGAAGATGCTTGGGGACCGCCGATCATCGCTGGAGACTGCGGAGATCACGGCGTAGGTAGGGAAGCGACTGGGGAGGGGGGGCGATTGAAGGAAAGTTGCAGTAAAGCAATCTTTACTGTGGCAACCACTAGGAAGGCCGAATTGCAACTCCCAGCACACACAGCCAAAGGCTGTCTGGGCATGCTGGGAGTTGTAGTTTTGCAACATCTGGAGGGTCACAGTTTTTAGACCACTATTACAGTGGTGCCCAAATGGTAGCCCTCCAGATGTTGCCAAACTACAACTTGGAGTTGTAGTTCTGTAACATCTGTCCCTTCAGATTTTGCAATTTTCATGACATTTTTGAAAATTGCCTCTCTACTTTGAAGCCCTCTAATTTTTTCAAAAAGTTAAAATATGTCTATTTTATGATGCCAACATAAAGTGGACATATTGTATTTGTGAATAAAAATAAAAATTATTTGGAATATCCATTTTCCTTACAAGCAGAGAGCTTCAAAGTTAGAAAAATTAAAAATTTTCAAAATGTTCATGAAATTTGGGGATTTTTCACCAAAAAAGGATGCAAGTAACGACGAAAATTTACCACCAAAATAAAGTAGAATATGTCACGAAAAAACGATCTCCCTAGCCTAAATGTGAGGAGAACCAAGTGTTAAGTGGATGCCAAGACAGGTATTTGATATGATTTTATTAATTGTAGTTCCAAGGGTTTAGCTTTTGTGGCTACATGTATATGTGGCATTAACTATGTGGGCAAGACCCTACGTCAGTTTAGGCGTAGGGTCTTGGAGCATTTGGGTGATATCAGGCACAAAAGAGACACTCCCATTTCCATACATGTGAATACGGAACATTAGAGGGACCAAAGGGCACTATCCTTTGTTTGACTAGAGCAGATAAAACCATCCCCACGGGGAGGGGACCTGGATAGAGTGTTATTACAACAAGAGAGTCATTGGATATTCAAACAACAGACCATGTCCCCCACTGGCCTGAATGAAGAGCTTTCATTTGCTCCTTTCCTATAATTCACCTAGTTCTTTACACATATTTCTCTTGCATTTCTAGCCTCCCCTTGGTATCTTAATATTTATGTATATACGTCTTTGGGACGGAGATTCTTCCCCCCTCCCCCTTAGGGTGGCTTACTAGGAAATCTGGTCTGGATAAAAGGGTGGCCTTTTGAAAGAGGTAGTCATTTGGAAATGTTTCATTGTATGTACCTAATTCTCATCTCACTGTATTCAAACATATCCATCCTTGTTTAAATGTAGTGTTCTAAAACAAAAATAAAATCAACTATAGTAAAATACAAATTGAAAATAGGAAAAAATAAAATTATGACAGGTTTACACCAAGGGCTGAATCAAAGCTTCTGCACAAAACTCCAAATTGAATTCCAGTTTTGTGTCTCTGTCTTAGACACCTGTCCTTCTCTTGTTTTACTATGGAAGCCTATGCTGGCCTGTAGTCTACGGAAGTAACAGTATTACTTTTTTTTAATGTTTGATCATCTGGTGCTATCCAAACTAAAACTAAGTTATTATGGAACAAAAAAGCAAAGAGTGGGCGTATGCATACGCCCTTGGGAATTCTGGTCCCCACCGCTAGCCAGTTGGGGGCTGGACTGGGATGCCTGCTGGAATCATTCAGTAGGCATCCCAGCACATCGCCGAGGAGGGTCCTGAGACCCCCCCATGTTGGCGATCGCAGAAAATCGCATGTCAATTCAGACATGCGATTTTTTGCTATTCCGGGCTGATCGGGTCTCTGGTGACTCGATCACCCGGAAAAATAGGGATGATTGGAGCTGTCAGTGACAGCCCCGATCATCCTGAGGGATAGGAGCGAGGTTGCAGTGCTCCTAGATAGGATCTCCTCCTATCCCCTGCCATTGGTCAAAATGAATTTTGACCAATGGCAGCGCAGGACAGTGGGTTGCCCTGGAAACCCCCCGTTCTTCCCACCCCTGGCAGAACGGGGGTAGAAGATGGAGGCCGGTACCTGGAGGAGAAGATGCTTGGGGACCGCCGATCATCGCTGGAGACTGCGGAGATCACGGCGTAGGTAGGGAAGCGACTGGGGAGGGGGGGCGATTGAAGGAAAGTTGCAGTAAAGCAATCTTTACTGTGGCAACCACTAGGAAGGCCGAATTGCAACTCCCAGCACACACAGCCAAAGGCTGTCTGGGCATGCTGGGAGTTGTAGTTTTGCAACATCTGGAGGGTCACAGTTTTTAGACCACTATTACAGTGGTGCCCAAATGGTAGCCCTCCAGATGTTGCCAAACTACAACTTGGAGTTGTAGTTCTGTAACATCTGTCCCTTCAGATTTTGCAATTTTCATGACATTTTTGAAAATTGCCTCTCTACTTTGAAGCCCTCTAATTTTTTCAAAAAGTTAAAATATGTCTATTTTATGATGCCAACATAAAGTGGACATATTGTATTTGTGAATAAAAATAAAAATTATTTGGAATATCCATTTTCCTTACAAGCAGAGAGCTTCAAAGTTAGAAAAATTAAAAATTTTCAAAATGTTCATGAAATTTGGGGATTTTTCACCAAAAAAGGATGCAAGTAACGACGAAAATTTACCACCAAAATAAAGTAGAATATGTCACGAAAAAACGATCTCAGAATCAGAATATTCGGTAAAAGCGTTTTAGAGTTATTAATGCGTAAAGTGACGGTGGTCAGAATTGCGAAGAAGGGCTCAGTCCTTAAGGTGAAAAAAAGCTGCGTCCTTAAGGGGTTAAACGTGGATCGCTTGCATGATAGTGCTGCAGCAGATATGAACTGATATAATACTGATACTATCCACAAACAGCATATCCATAACTGCTCCATTAGTATTACAAAGATAGTCACTTGGCATTTTGTTAAGAAAGAATATGATTTTTGCATGATATACAGCCTAAGGCCTTGTTTTTTTTTTTTTTTTTAAGCAAAAGTCCATAAAACTTGATAGATACACATGTAGCCCATTGTCTCTGGAATAAGGTCATTTAGTGCTAACAAAAACATAGATTATTATCAGCAAAGAAGGAAAGAGGCACTCACCACTTCTGATGCTAAATCTTCTTTATTCGTGCAAAAAGGTATAACAGTCAGGTCGGGTTAGGACGCCAACAGGGAGCTTGCAGTGACAACGCTGTTTCACACCATCCGGTGTATCATCAGACTACGCCCCCCACCTGGTCCGGAGGAGGTGAAATCCTCTTCCTCCCCTGACGTCAGAGGGGGGGCGGTGTCAGCTCAGTTCATATACCTGTTACCTGTGTGTGAATGGGTAGATACAAAAAAACGTTAAAAACATATCAATATAAAGTATACAGAATGCAACCTGTTAAATAAACATGCTGAGATCCCGTCTATCATTCAAACCAAGCTCTCCTAGAGCGTTCGTTTCAGAGATCCACCTGGCTTCTCTTTGTAGAAGCCATTTTCTTCTATCCAGTCCTTCCTTTGCGCACACTTTTTCTATGCCGCAAAACTTAAGACAACTATGGTCACCTTTGTGTTTCTCTCGAATGTGCTCTATGAGTCTGGGAGCTCCTTTTCCCGATTTGAGGGAATAAATATGTTCCCTAAATCGGGTATTGAGTGTTCTGATCGTGCGACCGATATAAAATCGGCCGCAGGAACAAGTAATGACATAAACCACCCAATTCGTTCTGCAACAGATACAACTTTTAATGGGGATTTTCACTCCTCCTAATGTCACCTCTTTATTGCTGTTAAAATAACTACACCAATTACAGGACCCACATTTGAAATTACCTCTAGGAGATGCATTATCCAGCCAATTATTAATTTTCTGTTTCTCGGTGAATTTGCTATTTACAAGTATGTTGCCAATGGTTTTGCATCTCCTAAAGGAAATCAAAGGCCTCCCAAGATTTTGTTTTTGGAGGTCTACATCGTTCTGAATCAAGTACCAATGTCTATTTATTGCTTCTTTAATTTTAGTAGCCATGGGATTATATTCAAATGTGAATGTAATACGATTTTCATTCTTTTGGTTTTCATTTACATTCTGCATTTTTGATTTTTGATTTACTAGTAAGGATCTGCGGCTTCGTGATTTTGCTTTCGCTAGAGCTTTATTCAATACAGTGCAGGGATAGCCTCTCTTTGTTAATCTCATATATAACTCCCTAGCCTGTGTATCAAATATTTCATCGCTCATATTGATACGACGAAGCCGCAGAAACTGACTGTATGGAATGGAGTTTTTTAAGTGAGCCGGATGGTAGCTATTGTAATGTAATATGGAATTGCCTGCAGTACTTTTTCTTTAACCAGTTGCGATGACATTTTGATTCATTTTAACCAACCTAACATCCAAAAAATCAATTTGGTCTTCACTAATTACTAAAGTGAACTTCAAGTTCATATTATTAGATTTATTTAGGAAGTCTACAAATTAATTGAGTTGTTCTATGGTGCCTGTCCACGTGATGTAGACATCATCCACAAATCTCAAGTATCTGTGGATGTGTCTAATATATGGATTACTCTGAGTGTGAACGTATTCTCTCTCAAATAGTGCCACATAAATGTTTGCAAGGGTGCAGGCCAATGGTGTGCCCATGGCCACACCTCCAACTTGCGCATACCATGTGTCATTGAATACAAAAGTATTACTTTGTAGTACAAATCTCAATGATTCACTTATAAATTCCACCATTTCGGCACTTCTACCAGCCTCAATTAGGAGTGCCTCTACACCAGCAACCGCACGATCCTGCGGTATGCTGGTGTAGAGGGACTCCACATCTATAGATGCAAGCATGAAATTTTCCAGCCATAAAGTGTCTTCAATAGCTTGTAAAAACTCTCCTGTGTCTTTAACTAAACTGGGGATTTCTGACAAAAGAGGTCTCAAGACCCAATCCACAAATTTGGACAATGGTTTGGTGACGGACCCTATCCCGAACACAATCGAGTGTCCGGGCGGGTCCGTCACCGATTTGTGGATCTTGGGTAAAAAGTACCAGCAAGGTTGCCTGGGGTGTGATGGTAATAAACTGTTAGAAGTTTTTTCAGAAATAACTCCCCGTTCTACTCCAGCTCTGAGCAACGTTCTAAGTTTTACACGTAGTTTTTGAGTGGGATTCTGGGATAACTTTTTAAATACCTCGATGTTACTTAATTGTCTAAGGGATTCTCTAACATAGTACTCTTTTGTCATTAGGACAACATTACCCCCTTTATCCAATTTTTTAATGATCACACTATCATTCTGCTTTAATTTTTTTTAAAGCAAGGGATTCTTCTTTTGTTAGATTAATCGCATCTAGGGGGTAAATTAGAGCCTGAATGTCCTCTAAGACCTTTTTCTCCACCAGGTCAATATTGGACCCTAGTTGTGTAGGAGGACAAAAGGAAGATTTTAAACCCCCTCTGAAGTCCATAACAGACATACTGTCCTGTACTGAGTCCACTTCATCATTTTCCTCCAATAGGTCAGTGAGGGCATTCAGACAGTCCCAATCTTCAGGGGTGGCATTACGTAATGCACTGAAACCAAGGGGTCCCACTGTAACAGGGGTTTCATTTTCCTTTCGTACTACCTCTCGTTCTTTGCCCTTAAACAATTTCCTGTGGTTTAGTTTCCTAATCCCGCAAAACAGATCTATTTCAAAGTCAGTTTTATTGAAGTTGTCAGTTAAACTGTAGTTCAAACCTTTATTCAAAAGAAACACAGTGGCTGTATCAAGCATTAAGTTGGTTAAATTCACAATGGTCAGATTAGAAGATTCCGAATCAACAGCATGTCCTATGTTCTCCAAGACACCTTCTTTCTCTTTGTTTAAGTATTTGGCTTTGCGTCCGTGCCCTCTCCTGACTTTCCTCCGTCTAAAGGGGCGGCATTACTACCAGAAGGTGTTGGTTTACTGCTATGTTGAGGTCCGGATTGGACATTTTCATCCGAACCGCTAGACTCATCTGATGTCCAGAAGTCTGAGTATTTATTTTTGTTTTTATTATTAGGCTTCTTAGAATGTACTCCTCGGTTGGTATTACATAGTTACATAGTTAGTATGGTTGAAAAAAGACATACGTCCATCAAGTATTGTGGAAGGAGAATACGTGATCCATATCGTAGTCGACTTTGTCACATAAAAATTTGCCATGCTTCTGGTCCTTAATCATGGCTTGTAATGACACCAAATTCTTTCCAGTTTTTTTGTGAATGTTTGGAGATGATCATCGTTAACGCGTTTGCGCAGTTCCACTTTAGCTTTACAGAGCTCTTGCGTGATATGATGGTATTCTTCTTCATTCCTTTCAATTACTAATTTCATCATATTCATGGCATACTCCTTATGTAATTCAGTCCATTTATACAAAAAAGCATGGTGTATTGAGACGGAGGTTTATAATTGCGAAAACCCCTCGGTACTCTGTTGCTTTCCTGATAAGATTTGAGTGAGTTTTGTGTCCAAAACTTTCTCATCTCACGCTCCGCTAATGATGATATTTTTAATTCTAAGTTCTTGGTGCTCATGATTTGAAGGACATCTTTCAGGTTGCACACAGAAAAAAACTAATTGGCATCCGCCCGACCTGCTGCTATAGCACAATCCTCCTCCATTTCCCCGTGACTAGGATCTTCTGACTCCATATTTTCAATCCAAGCAATAAAGCAATCCCAGCTAGCTTTTTCAGGTGTGCTCAGACTTCAACAAAGTTCATGCAAATACAATCCAAAAGATACAGTTGTCGGCACTACCAATGTGTTAGCTGGTATGAATGGATGAGTGGGTAACGTCACGGTGGTATATGGTGAAGGTGGTGAGCATCTGTGGGGTGCACTCCTGTGTAAAATGCAGTCCGCATATCACAATCAGCAAAGAAGGAAAGAGGCACCCACCACTTCTGATGCTAAATCTTCTTTATTCGTGCAAAAAGGTAAAACAGTCAGGTTGGGTTAGGACGCCAACAGGGAACTTGCAGTGACAACGCTGTTTCACACCATCCGGTGTATCATTAGACTACGCCCCCCACCTGGTCCGGAGGAGGTGAAATCCTCTTCCTCCCCTGACATCAGAGGGGGGGGGGGGGCTGTGTCAGCTCAGTTCACACACCTGTTACCTGTGTGTGAATCGGTACATACAAAAAAACGTTAAAAACATATAAATATAAAGTATACAGAATGCAACCTGTTAAATAAACATGCTGAGATGCCGTCTATCATTCAAACCAGTGGCGTTGCTAGGGTTGGTGTCACCCAGTGCAGTAGAAAATGGTGTCACCCCCATACCTTCCCCCCCTCAGTAAGTTTTTAGCTTATTGTGACAGACACCACTGTTGTAGCGCATTGTGAGAAATTCCAGTATAATAATCAGATATACCAGCTGCCACAGAATGGCAAAGTGTTAAAGAAGTTTTCACCATTTAAATATACAGCTCCCAGAATTACTTAAAGGGGTACTCCACCGGAAAACATTTACTTTTATATCAACTGGTGCCAGAAAGTTAAACAGATTTTTTAATTACTTTTATTTAAAATCTTAATCCTTACAGTACTTATATAAGCTGTTGTATTCTCTACAGGAAGTTGTGTAGTTCTTTCCAGTCTGTCCACAGTGCTCTGTCTGTCCATGTTAGGAACTGTCCAGAGCAGGATAGGTTTGCTATGGGGATTTGCTCCTACTATGGACAGTTCTTGACATGGACAGAGGTGTCAGCACAGAGCACTGTGGTCAGACAGAAAATAAATTAAAAAAGAAAAGAACTTCCGGTGAATCACTTATACAGCAGCTAATAAGTACTGGAAGGATTAAGATTTTTAAGTAGAAGTAATTTATAAATTTGTTTAACTTTGTAGCACCAGTTGATGAAATTTTTTTTTTCCAGTAGAGTACCCCTTTATGCAGTGGTGAGGTTATGCTGGGAGTCGTAGTTTCACTCATCATAACTGTAGAACTGACAAGTGACTACAGCTCTGATAGGACATAGAGAGGAGAATGTACAATGATATCAGTGACGTCTTCTCTATAGTCTTCCCTTATCTAATTCAGTTGGTACATACCGCCAGGACTTGTTCCAGCTAAAACTTCTGTCTGTAGAATGTGATGCCCAGACGGCTCCTCACTATGTCAGCGCATTCTCATCCTCTATATGAAAACAATAATTATTATAAACCTGCCAGACACTGTATCCTCTAAATATAATACTACTATACACTATACTCTGATTATAAACCTTCCATACACCATACCCACTGAATATAATACTACCACACACTGTACATTCTGAATACCAACACATACTGTACACTCTGAATATAAATCTGCCACATACTGTACCCTCTGAATATACCGCCACACACTGTACCCCTGAATATAAATCTGCCACATACTGTACCCTCTGAATATAAATCTGCCACATACTGTACCCTCTGAATATACCGCCACACACTGTGCCCTCTGAATATAAATCTGCCACATACTGTACCCTCTTAATATAAATCTGCCACATACTGTACCCTCTGAATATAAATCTGCCACATACTGTACCCTCTGAATATAAATCTGCCACATACTGTACCCTCTGAATATAAATCTGCCACATACTGTACCCTCTGAATATACCGCCACACACTGTGCTCTCTGAATATAAATCTGCCACATACTGTACCCTCTGAATATAAATCTGGTGGTGTTGCTAGTTGATGATGGGGGTGCTAGTACTGGGGAGGTGTTGCTGGAGGATGATGAGGGTGCTACTGGCCATCCCCCCTGGCAGTATCACCCCCATCGTCCATCGGCAGGATCATCCTCCTGGCAGGAGCACCCCCATCATCCACCATCAGGATCTGCTGATGGAGGTGCTGCTGCTGGGGGGGGTTGCTGGTGGATGATGAGGGTGCTACTGCCAGGGGGGGGGGGGGGCATTAGGTAGGCAGCAGTTCCCCCACTTAAGGTAGGTAGCAGTTCCCCCACATTAGGTAGGTAGCAGTTTCTCCACATTAGGTAGCATAGATTCCCCACATTTGGTACCAGTTACCCCACATTAGGTAGTAATTTCCCCACATTAAGTAGCACAGATTCCACACATTAGGTAGCACAAATTCAACACATTAGGTAGCACAGATTCCACACATTAGGTAGAAGTTTCCCCACATTAGGTAGCACAGAATCCCCACATTAGGTAGCAGTTTTCCCACATTATGTAGCAGCCTTCGCACATTAGGTAGCAATTTTTCAACATTAGGTAGCAGTTTCCCCACATAAGGTAGCATAGATTCCCCACAGTTGGTAGTAGTTTCCCCCCATTAGGCCGCAGGTTCCCTTGCATGTTCCCCACAATAGGTCAAAGTTTCCCCACATTAGATCGCTGGTTCAAACAAACCCCCCCCTCCCCCCCACACAAAAAAAAACACACACACAACACAGAGACACACACACACAGATAGGTAGAGAGAGAGACACACACACACACACACAGTCAGAGAGACACACACTCACAGAGAGACACACACAGAGTCACACACACAGAGTCACACAAAGACAGAGAGTCACACACAGACAGAGAGCCACACACAGACAGAGATTGCGACAGACACACACAGTCACACACACAGAGAGACACACACTCACAGACACACACACACACAGTCACACACAGACAGAGACACACAAACAGAGACACACAAACAGAGAGAGACAGACACTCACTCACCCATCCAGCGCAGCGCTCCTTCTCTCTGGGCGCTCTGCGAGTGACGTCACGTCCTCCTGCGCCGGCCCTGCGGAGGGACGTCGGACCGGCGCAACAGAAGACGTGGGGGCGCAGGCCGGTTCACTGAGCAGGTGACGGGGGGGGTGCTAGTACGGAGACGCAACAAGTGAGGACCGGGGGATGCTCTTACAGAGGCAGCGCAAGTGGGAGCCGTGGGGGGCTGCTAGTATGGAGACAGGCAGCGCAACTGAGGACCGGCGGCGTACCTGGTGTCACCCCATCAGGATGGTGTCACCCGGTGCGGCCCGCACCCCGGTCGCAACGCCACTGATTCAAACCAAGCTCTCCTAGAGTGTTCGTTTCAGAGATCCACCTGGCTTCTCTTTGTAGAAGCCATTTTCTTCTATCCAGTCCTTACTTTGGGCATACTTTTTCTATGCCGCAAAACTTAGTCATCTTTGTGTTTCTCTCGAACGTGCTCTATGAGTCTGGGAGCTCCTTTTCCCGATTTGAGGGAATAAATCTAATAATATGAACTTGAAGTTCACTTCAGTAATTAGTGAAGACCAAATTGATTTTTTGGATGTTAGGTTGATTAAAATGAATCAAAATGTCATCGCAACTGGTTAAAGAAAAAGTACTGCAGGCAATTCCATATTACATTACAATAGCTACCATCCGGCTCACTTAAAAAACTCAATTCCATATAGTCAGTTTCTGCGGCTTCGTCGTATCAATATGAGCGATTAAATATTTGATACACAGGCTAGGGAGTTATATATAAGATTAACAAAGAGAGGCTATCCCTGCACTGCATTGAATAAAGCTCTAGCGAAAGCAAAATCACGAAGCCGCAGATCCTTACTAGTAAATAAAAAATCAAAAACGCAAAATGTAAATGAAAACCAAAAGAATGAAAATCGTATTACATTCACATTTGAATATAATCCCATGGCTACTAAAATTAGAGAAGCAATAAATAGACATTGGTACTTGATTCAGAAAGATGTAGACCTCCAAAAACAAAATCTTGGGAGGCCTTTGATTTCCTTTAGGAGATGCAAAACCATTGGCGACATACTTGTAAATAGCAAATTCACAGAGAAACAGAAAATTAATAATAGGCTGGATAATGCATCTCCTAGAGGTAATTTCAAATGCAGGTCCTGTAATTGGTGTACTTATTTTAACAGCAATAAAGAGGTGATATTAGGAGGAGTGAAAATCCCCATTAAAAGTTGTATCTGTTGCAGAACGAATTGGGTGGTTTATGTCATTACTTGTTCGTGCGGCCGATTTTATATCGGTTGCACGATCAGAACACTCAATACCCGATTTAGGGAACATATTTATTCCCTCAAATCGGGAAATGGAGCTCCCAGACTCATAGAGAACGTTCGAGAGAAACAGAAAGGTGACTATAGTTGTCTTAAGTTTTGCGGCATAGAAAAAGTATGCGCAAAGGAAGGACTGTATAGAAGAAAATGGCTTCTACAAAGAGAAGCCAGGTGGATCTCTGAAACAAACGCTCTAGGAGAGCTTGGTTTGAATGATAGATGGGATCTCAGCATGTTTATTTAACAGGTTGCATTCTGTATACTTTATATTTATATGTTTTTAATGTTTTTTTGTATGTACCGAATCACACACAGGTAACAGGTGTGTGAACTGAGCTGACACAGCCCCCCCCCTCTGATGTCAGGGGAGGAAGAGGATTTCACCTCCTCCGGACCAGGTGGGGGGCGTAGTCTGATGATACACCGGATGGTGTGAAACAGCGTTGTCACTGCAAGCTCCCTGTTGGCGTCCTAACCCGACCTGACTGTTTTACCTTTTTGCACGAATAAAGGAGATTTAGCATCAGAAGTGGTGAGTGTCTCTTTACTTCTTTGCTGATAATTGTGATATGCGGACTGCATTTTACACAGGAGTGCACCCCACAGGTGCTTACCACCTTCACCATATACCACCACCGTGACATTACCCACTCATCCATTCATACCAGCTAACACATTTGTAGTGCCGACAACTGTATCTTTTGGATTGTAAAAACATAGATTATGTTCTCGCAAAAATATTTAAAACAAGTGCCATTTTACTTGAAGGTGTAACACTCACATTTCAGAAGACAGGAACCCCTGGCACGGCTCGACCACACAGGCGGCTGAGGAAATGCGAGGAGGGATAAGAAAGCTTGTAGTCAGGATAGTCAGGGCAGGCAGCACAGTAGCGTAGTCAGGAATGTAGAAAATGGTCAGTAGGCAGGCGGCAAGGAGCAAGGTCAGATCACGGAGCAAAGGATCAGATAAACGGCAAGGCAATAACAGGAATGCTTTCTCTCAGGCCAAAGGCAACAAACTCCGGCAGGGAAGTGAGGAGGGTGGAGGAATTTATTTAGTGAATTACACTAATGAGCGCACTGGCCCTTTAAATCTTAAAGTTCCGGCGCGCGCGCCTTAGGGGACGGGGACACGTGCGCCAGAGCAGAGAGGCAGAGGCGGGGGCAAGAGAAGCAACAGGTGGGTGACGGACTGGGGCTCACATGTGGGCACGTCCCGCAATGGGAGGCCCAGCCCCGTTTTCAGCCGCAGTGACCATGCGCTCACGGCCAGCGTGTGCGGCTGGAGCACATAACGTAACAGTACCCCCCCTTTAGTCTCCCCCTCCTTTTATGAGTCAGAAAACTTCTGAGAAGGTCACGGTCCAGGATATGCTCTTCAGGCTCCCAAGATCTCTCGACCAAAAAAAAATAGTTTACCTCTCACAGTTTTTGTAGCAAGAATCTCTTTAACCTTGAAGATGTCAGAAGAGCCGGAGACAGGTGTGGGGACAAGATTCTTCTGAGAAAACCGCTTTATGACAAAAGGCTTGAGCAGAGAGATGTGGAATGAATTGGGAATACGTAACGTAGCAGGTAGATGGAGTTTGTAGGAGACAGGGTTGAATTTTTTTAGAATCTGGAAGGAACCAAGATAGCTAGGACCGAGCTTGTAACAGGAGATCTTGAAGTGGATCTATTGGATGAAAGCCACACCATGTCACCAGGAGAGAAGGACAGAGGAGGTGTTTTACTTTTATCCGCTTACGCCTTCATGCTTGAAGAAGCCTGGGATAACGAACGTCGGGTCTGTTGCCAGATGGTAGAGAAGTCACGGACCAGATCATCAACAGCAGGCACTCCAGAGGAAACGCGGAGAGGAAGAGGAGGACGGAGATGGAGTCCATAGACAACAAAAAAGGGGGACGACCTCGTAGACTTGGAATCGTTATGATTATATGAGAATTCAACCCCGGGGAGAAGGTCGACTCAATCATCTTGTCGAGCTGAAACAAAATGCCGAAGATAACTTTCTAGGATTTGATTAACCCTCTCCACCTGACTGATGGACTGAGGGTGGTAGGCTGAGGAGAAGTCCAGATTGATGTCCAGACGGTAACAAAGGGCTCACCAGAACTTAGAGACAAACTGCACACCTCGATCCAAAACGATATGGTAAGGAAGACCATGAAAACGAAAGACATGCAACAAGAAGTACTTCGCCAGCTGCGGGGCAGAAGGAAGACCTGGTAGAGGAATGAAATGTGCCATCTCGGAAAACCGATCTTCAACGACCCAGATGACAGTGTTATTATGAGATTGCGGCAAATCGGTGATGAAATCCATGGCGATATGGGACCAGGGAGTCTCCGGAATAGGTAAAGGCTGTAAGAGTCCTGCAGGTCTCTGTCGAGGAGTCTTGTCACAGGCACAAGTTTCACAGAAACAAACAAAATCATAAACATCACATTCAAGATGGGGCCACCAGTAGTGCCGGTAGATAAGAAGTAGAGTCTTAAGTATTCCAGGATGTCCTGCTGTCAAGGAAGAATTACCCCATTTCAGGACCTTGCATCTCAATCTGCCGTGCATAAAGGATTTTCTCGGAGGAACTTGCTGAATCAGCAGGAGCGGCAGGAATCAAACAGTCAGGAGGAATAATATGCCTAGGTGTAGGCATATGCCTAGGCGTAGGCATGCCCCACATGTTCCGTCAACTATGTGACTTCATCAGGGGTGTAGTGTATGTGTGACGAGATCATATCTGGTCACACATACACTGCACACCTACACTACACCCCTGATGAAGTCACATTGTTGACGGAACGCGTGGGGTCTGTTCTCCTGGACATGGGCTAACTGGGATATCCCCTCCTTCCTACGTCTGTGGTCTGCATTATTCATTTCACCATCACTTGTTTTTTCATTTCAGCTTTGTATGTCTCCCTCAATATACATTTTTTGATTCATTGTTCACCATCTACTAGCCATATTAGGGGTGTTCATACTTGCTTCTGTTGCTTTCCACATTATTATTATTGTAATTGATTATTATTTTGTGTGGATGTAAGGAGGTATTTTTTATATCCAGCTCATGTCCTGTGGTGGCCACTACTTGCCTCACTGTTGTAGTGTGGCTCTTTGGAGCCTTTTAAGTATTTTTAATTCTGTTTTCCCTTGTCACATTGTTTGATATGTGTTAATACAATTATTGTCTTTTCATTACATAATTTTGGGTGTGCATCCTCCTTGGCATTGCAGTCTGGTAGCCTTTTTTCTTTTCAATGTTTTGTATGCTGGATAGCACCCCTGATTTTCGAGTTTATTTCTCACATTTAGCTTGAGCCCCCCTCTTTTCCTTTGATCTAGGTATACGACAACACAGGTGTAGAAAAGATCACAGAAGATATCATTGACTGACTCTTGAAAAACTGCTAGAGCATTGCAGAAACCAAAAGGCATTACGAGATACTCAAAATGTCCCTCACGAGTATTGAAGGTCGTTTTCCATTCATCTCCCTTGCGGACATGAATGAGGTTATACGCTCCACGTAAGTCCAACTTGGAGAAGACCATGGCACCACGTAGGCGGTCAAAAAGTTCAGAGATAAGAGGTAGAGGGTAACGGTTCTTGACCGTGATTTTGTTAAGTCCCCTGTAGTCAATGCATGGACGGAGTGAGCCATCCTTCTTTCCAACAATTGACAAACCAGCTCCAGCAGGAGAAGAGGGCTTACAGATAAATCCCTTTTGGAGATTCTCCTGGATATACTCAGCCATGGCTTTTGTCTCAGGAACCGATAGAGGGTATATCCTTCCAGAAGGAAGAGTGGTACCAGGCAGAAGATCAATAGGGCAGTCGTAAGGACCATGTGAAGACAGAGACTTAGCCTATTTCTTGCAGAAAATGTCAGAGAAATCTTGGTAAGGGGGTGGCAGGCCGGGTAAAGGAGGAGGTCAAGAAACAATTTTAGAATCAACTGATTGGAGGCAAAGATTTTGACAAGATTGTCCCTACTGAATAATCTCTCCAGTTCTCCAATCCAGTTGCGGAGAATGGTGTTGCAGCCAAGGAAGGCCAAGAAGAATCTCTGAAGTACAGTGGGGCAGAACATAGAATTCAATCTTTTCTTTGTGCAATACTCCCACTTGCATGACAAGAGATTCATTACGGAAGTGAACCATAAAGTCCAGATTTCGTCCATTAACAGAGGAGATGAACAAGGGCTTGGCAAGCCAAGTAAGGGGAAATTGATACTTGTGGACCAAAGAAGCATCAATAAAGTCACCTGCTGATCCAGAATCCAAAAATGCTGTAGCGCTGAAGGAAGATTTGGCTGAAGAGAAGACTTGTACGAAAATAGTTAAGCCTGGAGAGGTAGTATTCACACCCAGGGATGCCTCTCCCACAAACCCTAGGTGCAAGAGTTTCCCGGACACTGTGGGCAAGCTGTACAGTCCTTGAGGAAGTGCTCTGGGCTTGCACAATTAAAGCACAAATTCTCACTACGTTGTTGTGACCTCTCATGTGGCGTAAGATGAGAACGATCTACTCGCATAGCCTCTTCGGCAAGAAGCGCAGGAAACAGGTGGATGTTGAAACACGGGTGCTAGAAGAGGATATCTCCTTGTTGGGGCAGGTTCCTTCTCTAAACGCAGGTCCTCCTGTCTCTCAGCAAAACGCACATCATTGCGAGTGGCCAAGGGGATAAGTTCCGTCAAAGAAGATGGAGGATCACGTGCTGCGAGGGAATCTTTAATCCTGCTTGACAGTACTTTTTTAAATGTGGCACACAAGGCCTCATCATTCCATGCAAGTTCAGAGGCAAGAGTGCGGAATTGAACCGCATAGTCACCAGCGGAAGAATTCCCTTGACAGAGGTTCAGTAAAGCCGTCTCAGCAGAAGAGGCATGTGTGGGTTCCTCAAAGACACTGTGAAAGGGGTGTAGCCCAGGCCAGGGCTTTTCTGGACAGTAGACTAATGACAAAGGACACCTTAACACGTTCCATCGGAAACTGTTCAGACATGAGCTCCAAGTACATGGAGCACTGTATAACGAAGCCTCTGCATGACTTACAATCCCAATTATACTTGGAAGGTAATGGCAGACGTATCTGGGAGCCAGAAGACACTGCATGAATCGGTGTGAGAGTGGGCCAGGTTGCGGGACCTGCTGCTGTTGTAAGGCCAAAAGCTGATGCATCATAGCAGAAAGTTGAGAAAGTTACTGCGCCTGTTGGGCCAACTGACGTACCACAACAGGGTGAAGATCCTCAACTTCAGGCAAGGGTACCTCAGCGAGATCCATGGCCGGATCTTACTGTAAAACTCACATTTTAGAAGACAGGAACCCCGGTGGATGTTGATCCGCTGGACCTGTGTGGCAGATGACTCGGACCATACCAGGGAGCAGAGTCTGAGGTGCCGCTAGTTTTCACCAGAGCCCGCCACAAAGCGGGATGGACTTGCTGTGGCAGGCGGCACCCAGGTCGCTACCCCTGGCACGGCTCGACCACACAGGCGGCTGAGTAGATGCGAGGCACAGGAGGAATAAGACTGCTCGTAGTCAGGATAGCAGAAAGCCAGGGCAGGCGGCACAGTAGCATAGCCAGGAACGTAGCAAATGGTCAGTCCACAGGTACACGCGCGCTGGAGCAGAGAAGCTGAGGTGTGGGTAAGAGAAGCACCAGGTGAGTGACGGACTGGAGCTCGAATGCGAGCGCGTCCCGTGATGGGAGTCCCAGCCCAGCCGGCAGCAACAGGTAATGGGACCATGCGCTCACGGCCAGCGTGTGCGGCCAGAGTGCATAACATAACAGAAGAATTTAGCAGAAGCTGGATCTGGTCAGTTGTAATCTTTATGGCACAGCTGAAATAACCTTACTTTATACCATGACACCTCAAGATAGAGGAGTGTGGGGCATTACACTTTCACTGCGAGGGACATATATAGAGACGAGCAAACCTTTGAAAAAGTTTATTCGGCCGATTCGCCAAATTTTTTGAATTTTTTTTTTAGATCCGGATTTATTTGCGGCAAATCTATATTAAAAACAGCTATTTCTGGCCTACAGAGAGCCTCATTAGGGGGCGTAAAACAATTTGCTGTGTTCTAACATGCATATGGAGTGTGCTAGGGTAGTGAAATAATACTGTTATTCAGAATGACATGCAGATTACTTGCATTGCTTTTAGAATCCCTGCCGCAGAGCGGTACAATGACAGAGCCTGGAGGTGGCATCAGTATGAGGAGACCATATAGTGGCTGAATGACACAGCCTGGAGGTGTTGGCAGCATGAGGAGGCCATATAGGGGCTAATTTACACAGCTTGGATGAGGCTGAAGCATGAGGAGACCATATAGGGGTTTAATGACACAGCGTGGAGGTTTTGGCAGTATGAGGAGACCATATAGTGGCTGAATGACACAGCGTGAAGGTCTTGGCAGCATGAGGAGACCATATAGTGGCTGAATGACACAGTGTGGAGGCATTGGCAGCATGAGGAGACCATATAGTGGCTGAATGACACAGTGTGGAGGTGTTGGCAGCATAAGGAGACCATATAGTGGCTGAAAGACACAGCGTGGAGGTGACGGCAGCATGAGGAGACCATATAATGGCTGGATGACACAGCTTAGAAATTTAAACCCAAGATTTTGGTTAGCTAGTGCTACGATAACAAAATTTTTATTCCCAGATCTAGGCCCAGCAGCATCAGTAAACCATATAGTGCCTGAATGAAACATCCTGGAGTTGGCAAAAGCATGAGGAGACCATTGAAATTTTAAATTGAAATCTAAGATAATGAAATTGAGGATTTTGAAATGGAACTTTTAACTCCCAATATTTAGTGTCTCAGGCCCCGGCGTGTGGGTACAAAGGACCTAATCTAACGAGGAGTCACATGACAGCATAATGACAGAGCCTGGAGGTGGCATCAGTAGGAGGAGACCATATAGGGTCTGAATGGCACAGTCCAGAGTTGGCTGAAGCATGAGGAGCTTCACAATCTCTCAGAAAAATAGACGAAGTTTGAAATTTAAACTGAAGATTTTGGGTAGCTAGTTCTAATATAACAAAATGTTTTATTCCCAGGCCCAGGCCCAGCAGCATCAGTAAACCATATATTGCCTGAATGACACAGCCTGGAGTTTGCTGAAGCATGAAGAGACCCCAGGGCTTCACAATCCCTAAGAAAAAAAAGACGAAATTTGAAATTTAAACTGAAGCTTTTCGGTAGCTAGTGCTACTATAACAAAAAAAATGTATACCTAGGCCGAGGCCCAGGAGCATCAGTAAACCATATATTGCCTGAATGATACAGGCTGGAGTTGGTTGAAGCATGAGGAGACCCCAGGGCTTCACAATCCCTAAGAAAAAAAAGACGAAGTTTGAAATTTTAACTGAAGATTATGGGTAGCTAGTGCTACCATAGCAAAATGTTGTATTCCCTGTCCCAGGTCCAGCAGCATCAGTAAACCATATAGTGTCTGAATGGCATAGCCTGGAGTTGGCAGCAGCATGACGAGACCATTGAAATTTATGACTTTTTAAATTTAAATTTAAGATTTTGAAATTGATATTAGGGATTTTGTAATTTAAATTTCACTACTCTGCCTGACATACTTATTGTGTATATGAGGGGAGTACAATACGCTTCACTTCGCTTAAAACAGTATTTGTCTAGAACAGCAGCAGGTGTGTACTATTGACTGTCCTTATATGAGTGCTATTGGCTGTCCTTATATAGTGCTTATATGAGGGGAGTACAATACCCTTCACAACGCTTAAAACAGTATTTGTCTAGAACAGCAGCAGGTGTGTACTATTGGCTGTCCTTTCACAGTATATAGACCCTTGACAGATTATCAAGTACAAAATTGTACACTACTTAGATGTAGGTATGTGGTATACACTAATGAGGGCAGAAAAATGTTCAACAGTACCCTTAAAAATACTTATTTTTACCTGTGTCCCAGATTACAAAATTCCTTTATAATCAGAAATTGTCAGAATACCACCTGACATTCAAAATAATAAAATGATACATACGTTCTCTGAAGAAAATGATCCTTCATTAGATAACAATATGAGTATTGTGTGTTCCAGTGACATTAGCTCATCGGAGGAACAGGAAAACATGATACGACTTAATTTTGCAACTGGAGAACCACAACAAAGAATGAACGACTTAAAGCCTACGGGAACTGAGGAACTTCAAAATGGTAAATCTACCACCTGGGATAGTCAGTCAATTCCAACAGCCGGTGGTCAGTATCAGTTCCCTGTTTCTGCTAGTCCTTGGCAATAGTCCTTTTATTACTGGTTTGGTATCAACATGGAAATAATGCTGGGAGAGTAACTCAAGGATAGCCATGTGCTTCTTACAATACACAGTCAATATATGGAGACCATGTAGTGGCTGAATAACACAGCCTGGAGGTTGCTGACGCATGAGGAGACCATACAGTGTTCGAATGGCCCAGCCTGGAGTTGGCAGCAGATGAGGAGACAATAGGGTCTCACAATTTCTAATAATAAAAGATTCATTTTTAAATTTCAATTGAAGATGTATGGTACCTAGGGCTACCATAAACATATATAGGTAATGTCCTAGGCCCAGCAGCATCACTAAACCATGTAGTTGCTATATGACACATACAGGAGCAGGCAGCAGCATGAGTACACAAGAGGGGGTCACAACCCCTTACATTAAAAGGTGAATGTTGAAATCTCTATTGAAGATGCATGTTAGCTAGTGTTATAATCCAAAAAATGTAAGGCCCAAGCCCAGCAGCATCACTAAACCATGTAGTTGCTGGATGACACAGACCGGAGCAGTCAGCAGCAGGAGTACACAAGAGGGTTTTTATAACCCCTAAGATTAAAAGATAAACATTAAAATCTCAATGAAGCATGTATGTAAGCTAGTGTTAACATCCAAAAATGTAAGGCCCAAGCCCAGCAGCATCAGTAAGCCAAGAAGTTCTTGAAACACACAGTCATGAGCAGGCATCAGCAGTACTCAAGAGGATTTCATAACCCGTTACATTGAAAGAACAATGTTGAAATCTCAATTAAGCATGTATGTAAGCTAGTGCTAACATCAAAAAATGTAAGGCCCAAGCCCAGCAGCATCAGTAAGCCAAGAAGTTCCTGAAACACACAGTCAGGAGAAGGAATCAGCAGTACACAAAAGGGTTTCATAACCCCTAAGATTGAAAGATCAATTTTGAAATCTTTATTGAAGACATATGTTACCTGGTGCTATCATCAAAGATTTTAAAGCCCAATCCCAGCAGCATAGCTAAGCACAGTAGTTCCTGAAACACACAGCATGAGTTTACAAGAGGACTTCACAACCTTAAAATTAAAATGTTAATGTTGAAATCTGTTTAGAAGATGTATGATAGCTAGTGCTAACATCAACAATTTTTCGGCACAGGCCTAGCAGCATCACTTAACCATATAGTTGCTGAAGCACACAGCCTGGATCAGGCAGCAGCAGAAGTACACAAGGAGCCTAATAACCCCTAACATGAAAAGGTGAATATTGAAATCTATATAGAAGATGTATGTTAGCTAGAGCTAACATAAAAAAATTAAGGCATAAGCCCAGCAGCATCAGTAAGACAAGTAGTTGCTTAAACACACAGCCTGTATCATGCGGCATGATGCGTACATAAGGGGGCATCACAACCCCTAACATTAAAAGATCAATGTTGAAATCTCTATTGAGAATGTATGTTTGCTAGTGCTACCATAAAATTTGCTTAGTTAATATCCAACACAGTTCCAGCAGCATCAGAAAACAATATATTGGCTGAATGACACAGCCTGGAGGTGGGGAAAGCATGAGGAGCCCATATAGTGTCTGAATGGTACAGCCTGGAGGTGGCCTAAGCATGAGGAGACCATATAGTGGCTGAATGGCACAGCCTGGAGGTGGCAGCAGCAGCCTCAGGAGCCCTGAAAGCGACCCAGTGACAGAGTGGTGCAGTGGATGGCAATACCAGGTGGTGGCTGGAATGTTTGTAAATGAGGAGCAGTGCTTTAAATCTGTTTGTCACTATCCATATTTGTGAAGTGTTGGTGTAGCACCATGGTCAATCTACTCTGATGCATCTGGCATTGGTGGTTGGAAATCCTGGCTGATCCATGCCTGATTCATCTTCACAAAGGTCAGTCTCTCCACATTTTTCGTGGACAGACGAGTTCTCCTTGGGGTGACTATGGCCCCCCACCGCACTAAACACCCGCTCTGATGGCACACTACTAGCCGGATAGGACAGTTTTTCCAGGGCAAACTCTGCTGGTTGCGTCCATAAATCTAGTTTGGCTGCCCAGAAGTCCAGCGGATCTTCAAGGTTTGTTGGCATGGCCATGTCAAGGTATGCCACCACCTGCTGGTTCAGGTCCTGCTCCATGTCTACCTGCTGCTGATGAGTTGCTTCACTATGAAGGTACTCATCAGCGACTGTAGACTCAGGCTGCTGCTGATGGAGCTGGTACTGCTCCTGCCACCCCACCCCTCACCAGCAGCCATGGCAGTGGAAGGTGAGTGCAGTGGGCCACCCGAGTAAGACCTGCATAGGATCTCTCTGTAGTAGGTCAGTTGGTCCTCCCTCTCAGTGATAGTAAAAAAGGCCCCCATTTTGTGCCAGTAGAAAGGATTCAATGAGGTGGAGAGCCAGAAGTCATCTCGCTGCCGAATGTTGACAATTCAGTGGTCACTACGCAAGCAACTGAGCATGCATCAAGTAATTTGTGCAAGTGACTCTGAGGGACTCGCTGTTTCCATCTCCACTGCATGCTGCCACGATGTGTCTGGGTCCTCTGTCTCACCTTCCTCATAACCATCTAGCTCCTCTAGTTGATCATTCTCTTCCTCTCCTGTCAGATGATTAGAAGCACCGCCCATGTCATGAAACCTAAACTGTGGTCCACTGTGCCCCTTAACCTCCTCCAGTTCAGCCCCCACAGGGCACATGTGGCCGTGAGATGTAGGCGCAACGTCTCCATTGCCCTAACCAGCCAGCGTTTCATACACTTGTTGTAGGAAATGAAGCAGTGGAATGACGTTGTTCATCCCGTAATCCTCGTGACTTACTAATAATGTGGCTTCCTCAAAGGACCTGAGCAAACGGCAGGTGTCACGTATGAGATGCCACTGGTTGACATTAAAGTTACACAGGAGAGTACCCCTATCCGCTTGGATAATCAAGAAATCGGTGATGGCTTTTCTCTGTTCGTAGTCAGTCCAACATATGGAGGGTGGAATTCCAACATGTTGCAACGTCACAAATCAGACTATGTTGGGGGATACCATTCTGACACTGAGGAGGGTGTGCTTTGCTGTGAACGAGTGCATGCAAAGTTTCCTTCCCATTGTTAGGATGTCCTGCAAATGGGGAGAACACTTCAGGAACTCCTTGACAACCAGATTTAACACGTGTGCAATGCTGGTTGCATTGGTCACCCTTCCTTGTCGCAGCGTGGCCAAGATGTTCTTCCCGTGTTCGGTAACCATGGTTCCCATTTCCTGTTTTTTTATGGTAAGCCATGCACCGATTTCTTTACAAATTACTTTTAGCAGTTCCTCCCCTGTGTGACTCTTTCCGCCAAGGCAAACCATGTGAAGAACAGCATGACACCGCCGTGCCCTGAACCCCTGTTCCACTACCTCCTGGGAAGGTAGGCTGCTGCGAAGCAGGTGGTCTCCCTGGGGCACATTTGGCTGCAGAATTTCCACTTCTGCCACCACACTGACTGTTAACACTGCTACCGCCTTCCTGGCTGAGCTGCTGCCTCACAGGCCACCTGCAACTATCTTCTCCTGATGATGATGAAGCCCCTTCGGCACCCAGCTCCCAATTGCGATCGGCCTCATCATCATCAACAAGTGTCTGCACGTCACTGATGTCCTCCTCAGGTTCCTCAAGAGTGTCGGCTTCAGGAACCTGAATCCTGGCAACACCGCCTCCCACATCACTCTCCTCATCACTACTTTCCCGCCTAGCGGAGGAAGCAGCGGATGTCTCGTCCTCAGTGAATAGTGGAGCTGAACCCACAGCATAAGATACTTCTGTAGGTGAGGGAACAACATAGGACAGAGGAAATGGGAGGACAGGGACTGCTCCCGGGCCATGCCAACTTCTCTGCATGACATACTTAGTGCTTATATGAGGGGAGTACAATACCCTTCACGACGCTTAAAACAGTATTTGTCTAGAACAGCAGCAGGTGTGCACTTTTGGCTGTCCTTTCACAGTATCTAGGCCCTTGACAGATTAACAGGAACAAAATAGTATACTACTTAGATGTAGGTATGTGGTATGCACTAATGATGGCAGAAAAATGCACTACAGTGCACTTAACCCCTTAAGGACACGGGGCGTATCCATACGCCCCCGTTTCCAAGTCCTTAAGGACACAGGCCGTATGGATATGCCCTGCGCATTCCCGGCCCCCGCCGCTAGCCGGAGGGGAGCCGGTGCCGGATGCCTGCTGAAATTGTTCAGCAGGCACCCCGGCATATCGCCCAGCTGGGTCATTATGTCCCCCCATGTCGGCAATGGCCGCAGAATGCTGGACAATTCAGTCCAGCGATCTGCGGCGGATTCCGGGTCAATCGGTTCTCCAGTGACCGGTGACCCGAAATTACTGGCTGATCGGGGCCGTCTCTGAACAGCCATAGCCAGCAGGGGTGAGGTGGCACTGGTGCCACCTCACAATCGCCCTGATTGGTCGGCCGGTTTCCCGGCCGATCAATCAGGGCACCTGCTGCTGGTGTCACTCCCGCAACCCGCTCCGCCCCTCTTCCAGAGGACGTGGGCGGGTGCGGGAAGAAGACCCCGGGAGCTGGGGACCCCGATCCCCGGCGTCCCTGTTGGGATCGGGGCCCCAGGAGCGACGGCGGCGGCGAGGGACTGACCTGCAGCGGCGGCGTGGAGAAGCAGTTGGAGGTGAGTGACAGCCTCCTGCTGTTGCTTAGTAACAGCTCCCAGCATGCAAAAAGGGCATGCTGGGAGCTGTAGTTATGCAACAGCAGGAGGCAGACCACCACAACTCCCAGCATTCCCTTATGGTCATGCTGGGACTTATAGTTTTGCAACAGCTGGAGGCACATTTTTTCTATGGAAAAGTGTACCTTCAGCTGTTGTATAACTACAACTCCCAGCTTGCACAATCCGCTAAAGTGCATGCTGGGAGTTGTAGTGGTGCATCTGCTGGTTGCATAACTACAACTCCCAGCATGCCCGTTGGCTGTCGGTGACTGCTGAGAGTTGTAGTTTTGCAACAGCTGGAGGCACACTGGTTGTGAAACACTGAGTTAAGTAGCAAACCAATGTGTCTCCAGCTGTTGCATAAATACAATCCCCAGCCAAAGTAGTATGCCTCCAGCTGTTGCATAACTACAAGTCCCAGCATGCCCTTCCGCTGCCCTTACTGAGTTTGTTAACAAACTCTGTGTTTCACAACCAGTTTGCCTCCAGCTATTGCAAAACTACAACTCCCAGCATGCACTGATAGACCGTACATTCTGGGAGTTGTAGTTTTGCAACAGCTGGAGGTATTCCCCCCCCCCCCCCAATGTGAACGTACAGGATACACTCACATAGGCGGAGGTTTACAGTAAGTATCCGGCTGCAAGTTTGAGCTGCGGCAAATTTTCTGCAGCTGCTCAAACTGCCAGCGAGAAACTACTGTGAACCCCCGCCCGTGCGACTGTACCCTAAAAACACTACACTAACACAAAATAAAATAAAAAGTAAAAAACACTACATATACACATACCCCTACACAGCCCCCCTCCCCAATAAAAATTAAAAACGTCTGGTACGCCACTGTTTCCAAAACGGAGCCTCCAGCTGTTGCAAAACAACTACTCCCAGTATTGCCAGATAGCCACTGACTGTCCAGGCATGCTGGGAGTTTTACAACAGCTGGAGGCACCCTGTTTGGGAATCACTGGCGTAGAATACCCCTATGTCCACCCCTATGCAAATCCCTAATTTAAAATGCGCATGGTGCGCTCACTTTGGAGCCCTGTCGTATTTCAAGGCAACAGTTTAGGGTCACATATGGGGTATCGCCGTACTCGGGAAAAATTGTGTTACAAATTTTGGGGGGTATTTTCTGCTATTACCCTTTTTAAAAATTTAACATTTTTGGCAAACCAAGCATTTTAGGTAAAAAGAATATTTTTTTTTTACATATGCAAAAGTCATGAATCACCTGTGGGGTATTAAGGTTCACTTTACCCCTTGTTACGTTCCCTGAGGGGTCTAGTTTCCAAAATGGTATGCCATGTGGTTGTTTTTTTTTTGCTGTTCTGGCACCATAGGGGCTTCCTAAATGCGGCATGCCCCCAGAGCAAAATTTGCTTTCAAAAAGCCAAATGTGACTCCTTCTCTTCTGAGACCTGTAGTGTGCCAGCAGAGCCCTTTTCACCCACATAAGGGGTGTTTTCTGAATCGGGACAAATTAGGCTTCAAATTTTGGGGGGTATTTTCTGCTATTACCCTTTTTAAAAATGTAACATTTTTGGGAAACCAAGCATTTTAGGTAATTTTTTTTTTTTTTTACATATACAAAAGTCGTGAATCACCTGTGGGGCATTAAGGTTCACTTTACCCCTTGTTATGTTCCCAGAGGGGTCTAGTTTCCAAAATGGTATGCCAGGTGTTTTTTTTTTTTTTTTTTTTTTTGCTGTTCTGGCACCATAGGGGCTTCCTAAAGGTGACATGCCCCCCAAAAACCATTTGTCGCTCCTTCCCTTCTGAGCCCTCTACTGCTCCCGCCGAACACTTTACATAGACATATGAGGTATGTGCTTACTCGAGAGAAATTGGGTTTCAAATACAAGTAAAAATTTTCTCCTTTTTACCACTTGCAAAAATTCAAAAATTGGGTCTACAAGAAAATGCGAGTGTAAAACATGAAGATTTTGAATCATCTCCTTCACTTTGCTGCTATTCCTGTGAAACACCTAAAGGGTTAAAACACTTACTGAATGTCATTTTGAATACTTTGGGGGGTGCAGTTTTTATAATGGGGTCACTTCAAAACTGAACTGGTCACTGAAAAATAGTGAGTTTGAAAATTTTGTGAAAAATGTCAAAATTGCTGCTGAACTTTGAAACCCTCTGGTGTCTTCCAAAAGTAAAAACTCATACATTTTATGATGCCAACATAAAGTAGACATATTGTATATGTGAACCAAAAAAATTTAATTTTGAATATCCATTTTCCTTACAAGCAGATAGCTTCAAAGTTAGCTTCAAAATTTTCATTTTTTTCATCAAATTTGGGGATTTTTCACCAAAAAAGGATGCAAGTTACCATAAAATTTTACCACTATGTTAAAGTAGAATATGTCACGAAAAAACAATCTCGGAATCAGAATGATAAGTAAAAGCATTCCAGAGTTATTAATGTTTAAAGTGACAGTGATTGGATGTTCAAAAAATGCTATGGTCCTTAAGGTGAAAAAGGGCTCAGTCCTTAAGGGGTTAAAGAAGTATCTGAGTACAACACCAGCCGATGAGTACTTTTTCCTGGACTTTCACAGTATGTAGGCCCTTGACAGATTAACAGTAGTGATGTCGCGAACATAAAATGGACAGGCAAATGTTAAAACCCACAGGAACTCTTTCTGGCCACAAGTGATTTAAAAGTTGTTTCAAGGGGACTGACATCTGGACTGTGGCTTGCCGGAATAGGATCCATGGCTAGTTGATGCAGAGTCTGGTTTTAATCCATAAAGGGTCACATAGTTAGATCCCCCTTTAGGCAGCACATAGTGGGATTTGAACCCAAGGCCCCAGCACTGCAAGGCAGCAGTGCTAACCTCTGAGCCACCATGCTACCCTTAGCATACATCTAAAATCCACATGCTAAAATGGACAGAGATGTCAGCAGAGAGTACCAGAAAAATTAGGCATGTACACATGCCTGAAAAATTTGGAATTGTTGCAGCCGCTTCTATAGCAGTGGCTAGAAAAATTGCAGCACCATAACAAGGGGAGCAGCAGAGGCCAGAAAAATTAGGCATGTACACATGGATGAAAAATTTGGTATTGTTGCAGCCGCATCTGTAGCAGCAGCCAGAAAAATAGCAGTACCAGAAAAAGTGCAGCAGCAGAGGCCAGAAAAATTAGGCATGTACACCTGGCTGGAAAATTTGGTATTGTCGCAACTGTAGCAGCGGCCATAAAAATTGCAGCACCATAACAAGTGCAGCAGCAGAGGCCAGAAAAATTAGGGATGTACACTTGGATGAAAAATTGGGTATTGTCACAGCCGCAGCTGTAGCAGCGGCCTGAAAAATTGCAGCACCATAACAAGTGCAGCAGCAGAGGCCCGAAAAATTAGGCATGTACACGTGGCAGGAAAATTTGGTATTGTCGCAGCCGCTGCTTTAGCAGTGGCCAGAAAAATTTCTGTTTGTTTCGCCAGGCAGAAAGTGCCCTAAAACATTACGGCTTGAACCCTAGTTTGTGGTGGATAAGTCGCGCAAGTCATCCGGCATTCAGAGTTCAAATACAGCAGCATGTGGACCATTTTTAGCCCAAGGCAGCTCATCAGATCAGGCCTTGCTCAGTCAAATGTATTGCCCAGTGTCAGTCCCTTCGGGATCCATCCCTCATTCATCTTAAGAAAGGTGAGGTAATCCAGACTTTTTTGACGAAGGCGACTCCTCTTCTCAGTGACAATACCTCCTGCTGCACTGAAGGTCCTTTCTGACAGGACACTTGAAGCGGGAGACAGGCTAGAAGTTCGAGCGCAAATTGGGATAGCTCAGGCCACAGGTCAAGCCGGCACACCCAGTAGTCAAGGGGCTCATCGCTCCTCAGAGTGTCGATATCTGCTGTTAAGGCCAGGTAGTCTGCTACCTGTCGGTCAAGTCGTTCTCTGATGGTGGACCCTGAAGGGCTGTGGAGATGCGTAGGACTTAAAAAGCTCCGCATGTCCTCCATCAACAGCATGTCTGTACAGCATCCTGTCCTTGCCGACATGTTTGTGGGAGGAGGAGGAGGATTACTTTCACCTCTTCCCCTGTTAGATCCCTGTTGTGCTGTGACATGCCCTTATACGCTGTGTACAGCATATTTCTTAATTTATTTTGGACCCGCTGAATCCTTTCCGCCTTGCTGTAATGCAGTAACATGTCAGGCACTTTATGTTTATGTAGCGTGGACACCCAGTACAGGTCGTTCTCCTTCATCCTTTTTATACGAGGGTCCCTCAACAGGCACGACAGCATGAAAGACCACATTTGCAAAAGGACGGATGCCGAGCTACTCATGTCCCGTTCCTCGTCCTCAGTGATATCAGGGAAGGTATCATCCTCCTCCCCCCAGCCACGTACAACACCACGGGAACCAGATAGGTGACAAGGAGCACCCTGGGATGCCTGCTGTGGTTGGTCTTTCTCCTCCTCTTCAAAACCACATTCCTCCTCTGACTCCTCTTCCTCACAATCCTCTTCCAGCGTTGCCGCAGGTCCAGCAAGCAATGCTAATAAGGCTGTTTCTGGTGGTGATGGTGTCCTCTTCACGCTCATCTACTGCCTGATCCAGCACTCTTCTCAGGGCACGCTCCAGGAAGAAAACAAACGGTATGATGTCGCTGATGGTGCCTTCGGTGCGACTGACCAGGTTTTTCACCTCCTCAAAAGGACGCATTGTGCATGAGCCTCCAGTAATGTTGCAAAAAAATTCCCAGCTCCGCAGATGATGTCCTAGCACCCCGGTCATACAAATATTCATTGATGGCTTTTTCTTGTTGGAGCAGGCGGTCGAACATTAGGAGTGTTGAATTCCAACGTGTCGGGCTGTCGCAAATCAAGCGCCTCGCTGGCATGTTGTTTCACTGCTGGATATCTGACAAGTGCGCGATGGCCGTGTAGGAACGCCTGAAATGGCCACACACCTTCCTGGACTGCTTCAGGACATCCTCTAAGCCTGGGTACTTGAGCACAAATCATTGTACAATCAGATTACTTACATGTGTCAACTTGCCCAACCTCAATGCCGCCAACAAATTTGTTCCGTTGTTACAAACCACCTTGCCGATCTCCAGTTGGTGCAGAGTCAGCCACTGGTCCACCTGTGCGTTCAGGGCCGACAGGAGCGCTGGTGCGGTGTGACTCTCCGCTTTGAGGCAAGTCAACCCCAAGATGGCGTTACACTGCCGTATCCGGGATGTGGAATAGCACCTGGGGAGCTGGAGGGGTGCCGGTGATGTGGAGCAAGACGCAGCAGTGGAAGAGGACTCAACCGAGGATGTTATGGAAGAGGATGGAGTAGGAGGAGTAGAGGAGGTGGCAGCAGGCCTGCCTGCAAGTCGTGGCGATGTCACCAACTCCTCTGCAGAGCCACGCATTCCATGCTTGGCAGCCGTCACCAGGTTTACCCAATGCACAGTGTAGGTGATATATCTGCCCTGACTATGCTTTGCAGACCAGGTATCAGTGGTCAGATGGACCCTTGCCCCTACACTGTGTGCAGACATGCCATAATTTCCTTTTGCACAATGGAGTAAAGGTTGGGGATTGCCTTTTGTGCAAAAAAAATTCGTCCGGGTACCTTCCACTGCAGTGTCACAATGGCTACAAATTTTGTATGGTAAAGCTGGCAAGCTAGCAGTTCCGGCAAGCCAGCTGTCAGACCCTGGGCTAGGGGGTGACTTTGAGACATTGTCTTCTTGCGCTCAAACATCTCCTTGACAGACACCTGACTGTGGGCAGATGAGCAGGAACTGCTAAAGGCAAGAGACGGAGAGGCGGATGGTTAAGAGGGGGCAAGGAGGGCAGCAGTGGTTGACCTGGCTGAAGATGCTGGACCAGGAGGAGGATGGCGGCTTTGACTTTGTGTGCTGCTTGTACTGACGTGTTGATCCCATAGGCATTTGTGATGTGACATCGTGTGCCTTCGCAAAGCAGTTGTGCCTAGGTGGGTGTTGGACTTCCCACGACTCAGTTTCTTCTGGCACAGGTTGCAAATGGCCTCGCTGTTGTCAGAGGCAGAAACACAAAAAAAATGCCACACTGCTGAGCTCTGCAATGACAGCATTCTGGTGGTGGCAACAGCATGCGTTGATTGGCGTCCCGTCTGGCTGACCCTGGGTGCCGATGCATGCTGTCTGACTGTGCCACTAGCTCCTTGCGACGACCTCCACCTGCTTCCAACCCGTCTCCTCTTCCTCTCTGTCTCCCCATCTGAACTTTCCCCCTATTCTTCTCTTCTAGCGGGCACCCACGTGGCATCCACTGACACATCATCATCATCAACACCTTCACCGCTATCTGACACTTCAAGAAAGGAAGCATCAGCGGGTACAATCATCATCACACCGTACGTCCATGTGTGTAATGCTGCCTGACTGAGACATATCCCTGTTAACTACACCCTCTGGCAATAATGGTTGCGCATCACTCATGTCTTCAAACTGATGTGTAAATAACTCCTCTGACGGATCAAGTAAAGCTGCTGTGGTGCTAGTGTTGGTGGTGGCAGCAGGCGGCAAGTGGTAGCATGAAAGGTGCCCGAAGCTAAGCTAGAGGAGGAGAAGGATGGTGCGTCAAGGTTCCGAGCGGAAGCTGTAGTAGATTGGGTGTCTTGTCAACTAAGTCCTCAGAACTTTGGGGGCTCAGGGTACGTGGCCTCTGAACACTGGCCATTCTAGGGCCAAAGGGAATCCCAGCACCACGACGGCCCCTGCGGGGTAGCCTTCCCCTGCCTGTCATTTTTTTGGTTAAATTTGCGCAAGTGTCACACCAAATGTGATTTGCACCAGGGTGACACAATTTGCCCTGCAGGCAAAAAAACTGGTAACTTTGACGTGACCTGACAGTGACGACTGGTTTTATTTAACAGCCAAAAAAGGTTTTTTTTTTTTTGCACAACTGTCACACCCAATGTGATTTGCACTAGGGTGACACAATTTGCCCTGCAGGCAAAAAAAAACTGGCAACTGTGATGTGAACTCACAGTGACGACTGGTTTTATTTAACAGCCAAAAATTTTTTTTTTTTATTTGCACAACTGTCACATGTAATGTGATTTGCACTAGGTTGACACAATTTGCCCTGCAGGCAAAAAAAAACTGGCAACTGTGACGTGAATTGACAGTGACGACTGGTTTTATTTAACAGACAAAAAAGGTATTTTTTTTTTTATTTGCACAACTGTCACACCTAATGTGATTTGCACTAGGGTGACACAATTTGCCCTGCAGGCAAAAAAACTGGTAACTGTGACGTGAACTGACAGTGACGACTGGTTTTATTTAACAGCCAAAAAAGGTTTTTTTTTTAATTTGCACAACTGTCACACCTAATGTGATTTGCACTAGGGTGACGACTGGTTTTATTTAACAGCCAAAAAAAATATATATTTTTTTAATTTGCACAACTGTCACACCAAATGTGATTTGCACTAATGTAACAATGAGCAAAAAAGCTTGCCAGCGGAGTTCCCCTTTTAAGCAGTGGTCCCCAACCAGGGTTTCTCCAGCTGTTGCAAAACACACGGACTGATATCTTTCAGCCCTTTAAATACTGTAGTAGTTAGTTGCTTGAAGGAACTTAAGTTTTATACTGGAGTACCCCTTTTAACCAGCGGTTCCCTCCCAACCAGGGTGCCTCCAGCTGTTGCAAGACACAAGGACTGATATCTTTCAGCCCTTTGAATACTGTAGGAACTTGAAGGAACTTAAGTTTGATTCTGGAGTACCCCTTTTAATCAGCGGTTCCCTCCCAACCAGGGTGCCTCCAGCTGTTGCAAGACACACAGACTGATATCTTTCAGCCCTAAAAAGGGCTTTTTTGGGTGCTGTCCTTAAAGCAGATGTTACACTAGTGCTTTAGGAGTAAACTGGACCCTGAATACACCACCTAGCAGCAACCTAGCTATACAGCAGGAGCAGCTTCTGTAACCCTCCACTTCCTAAGCCTGCAGCATGCTGAATGAGGGTAAAATGGCGTCCGTGTAAGAGGTAGGAGGGTCTGGAAGGGAGGGACTGCTGCTGATTGGCTGTAATGTGTCTGCTGACTCTGACTCACAGGGTCAAAGTTTACTGCAATGTTAAAGTATAGGGGGCGGATCAAACTTCACATATGTTCGCCCGGCGATGCGAACACGAACATGCTAAATTCGCCAGGAACTGTTCGCCGGCGAACAATTTGCGACATCTCTAATTAACAGATACAAAATAGGACACTACTTAGATGTATGTGTGCGGTATGCACTTGTGAGGGCAGAAAAGTACGCTACAATGAGCCTAAAAACTCTGTAATTTTTTTAAAACACCAGCCGGTGATTACTTTTCCCTGTCCTTTCCCATTATGTAGGCCCTTGACAGATTAACAGGTACAAAATAGTACACTGCTTAGATGTACGTATGCATTTTCCACTTATGAGGGCAGAAAAATGCACTACAATGAGCCTAAAAACTCTGTAATTTTTTTTTAAACACCAGCTGGTGATTACTTTTGGCTGTCCTTTCACAGTATGTAGACCCTCGACAGGTTAACAGGTACAAAACAGTACACTACTTAGATGTACGTATGTATTATGCACTAATGAGGGCAGAAAAATGCTCTACAGTACACTTAAAAAAGTATCTGAGTACAACACCAGCTGATGAGTACTTTTTTCTGGACTTTCACAGTATGTAGGCCCTTGACAGATTAACAGGTACAAAATAGTACACTACTTAGATGTACGTATGCGGTATGCACTTATGAGGGCAGAAAAATGCGCTACAATGCGCCTAAAAACTCTGTAATTTTTTTTAAACACCAGCCGATGATTACTTTTGGCTGTCCTTTCACAGTATGTAGGCCCTTGACAGATTAACAGGTACAAAATAGTACACTACTTAGATGTACGAATGCGGTATTCACTGATGAGGGCAGACAAATGCGCTACAGTACCCTTAAAAAAATATATATATTTTTGTAAAATACCAGCAGTACACAACAGTGCTGCAGCCAAAAAAAGCTGTGTACTTAACACAATATTGCACTCCGTCACAGACTATTAGGAATGGACTGCTTGTTATTATATTGTCTACAGGCTAGTATAACCAGTAGATGATTTTTTATGGAACAAAGACACTGAATTGCACAGAAAAATTATTCCTGCCTCCTCTGCTCAGGTTGATGAAGTTGATGCAGCTTGTAGAAATATATGATGCAACACACAGCTATGTGCCCCTCTCTGTAATACTATGCCGAAGAAAGTGACTGGGTGGTTAATGCCTGCAGCTGCAGTAAAAATCCTTTTCAATGAAAAAAACATTGTCTCTGTCCACAAGAACGCTGATGTGACTAGGCGGATGTTAAACGCAGCTGGACTGCCCTTTTCTCTGCTGTAACACGCACACAGGCTGTCCATCCTATCTCTGCAGTTTAATGAATAAAGTGGCTGGCTGCAATATGACTGCCGATTATACAGGGCTGTGACATCACACTGCTGACAGGCTGCATCCTTCATGTGATTCAGGGTCACACCGCCTACTTCCCTTCCTGCCTTGCCTTCCCGCCTTCCCAGCGTCCCTTGCCCCATGTACTGACATGCGTATTTTAGATGCCCTGGAGCCTGGAATGCTGTAAAAGAGAGTTTAATGATGCGTTTTGCGCGATAGAATCACGGCGATATTCACAATGAAACCCGAAATTCGTAATGAATTCTGGTTCGTCACCTTCGATTCGGTCATCTCTAGACATATACATCCTGGAAGGGAGGCACAAATAGTAGCCAAGAAAGTATATCATTGCTCCTAATTGCTTAATCTCAGTCTAGGTTGCAGATTTACTTTAGAGATTAAGGCTTTAGCCAAATTCCAGGCTGACATAAAGAAGGTTGAAGTGCAATCTACATATACTTACACAATCACGGTAACACACTGCGCTCCGGCCCCTGTCACTGGCGATAAACGCAGCATCATTGACTCGAGGCGAGGCTGGGATTCGCATTGCGGGATGCACCTGAATGCGAATGCCAGCCCATCCCTTACCTTGCTCCACTCCTGCTGCTGCTTCCACTCAGCCCCGGTGCACGCCTCCCTGTCCCTTAAGGCGCGCGTGCCGGAGCTTTGAAATTTAAAGGGCCAGTGCGCCCATAATTAGTGTATCCACCTGTTACCATGTTATAAGTTTTTTGCACCTCCCACACCCCCCTGCCGGATCATCAGTGCTCATTGCCAAAGAGAAAGCATTCCCATTGCCTGTTTTGCCTACCCGTGTTTCCAGATCTTCCTGCTACGTTTCTTGACTCTGAACCTTCGCCGCCTGCCTTCTGCCTTCTGACCTTCTGCTACATTGACTACGCCTTTGCCTCATCCTCCAGTACCCCGCTTTGCCCAGTTACCTGTGTGGTTGAGCCGTGTCGGGGGTAGAGACCTGGGTATCGTCTGCGGCAACAAATCCATCCTGCTTTGCGGCAGTCTCTGTTGAAGACCAGCTGCACCTTAGACTCCGTTCCCCAATACGGTCCGAGTCATCAGCCACACAGGTAGAGGATCCACATCCAGTTTCGTGACAGCCCGCATGTAGGTGCGTGACAATCACAAATGTCCATAGAACAACAACACTCCTTGTACTGTTACACATTCCTATATTAAAATATACGTTTCCTATGTAGTTTCTCTTCTTATTTTAACATAATAGGGTCTAAAAAAAAATGTATTTCCCAGTCACTGATCTACCATGTTACTTCACATTATCCTTGCCTTTACTTTGTTTGTGCCAAGAAATCTTGTAATGCCTCATGATCCACTTCCCAAAACAGGGTGCACACTCTATATCTTTCCCAATACTGTACTTCAATTATTATGGCTGTTTTATAGAACCAATGCTCCTTCCATACTGAAATAAATAGATTGGGGTAACTGGGGCATATTCAGTTTAGGAATTTAGAGCATACCATGTGCAATCTAATAAAAATACTTGTCTATAACACTGAACAAAGGATCTCTACTGAGGATATTGGTAATGGCCTCATGGGTTATAATGGTATAAAGAAAGGCCACGCCAGCTGTGAACACATTTAGAGGCTTTCAGCAGAGGCTAACATATTTATTTGAAAACCATCTAAAGCAAACAGTGTAGACATTAGACAAACAACTGGTTCAGATTTAAATATATTATACATCATGCACCATTTTGATAAATGTGTTGCATGTACGAAGGCCACAAATGGCTCTAATCTGTTATAAGAACCACAAAATATATGCAGTGAATGATTAAAGGGGTTCTCTGGTGCTTAGACATCTTATCCCCTATCCAAAGGGGACCCCCGTGATCTTGCACGCGGCACCCCATTTATAATCAGCCCATTTATAATCGTGTTCGCTCCAGGTCTGATTACCGGCGACCACAGGGCCGACGGCGTGTGAGGTCACGCCTCTGCCCCGTGTGACGTCACGCTCCGCCCCTCAATGCAAGCCTATGGGAGGGGACATGATAGCTGTCGGCCCTGTAGTCGCCGGTAATCAGACCCGGAGCAAACACGCTCCAGGGACTGATTATAAATGGGGTGCCGCGTGCAAGATCACAGGGGTCCCCAGTGGCGGGACTTTGGACTTTGGATAGGGGATAAGATGTCTAAGCACCGGAGAACCCCTTTAATTCCCCCAGCATTTTTAAACATCTCGGCTCTCTGAACAAATATTTTTAAACTAAGCAGGACATATGTATATTAATATTATTTTGTAATTATCCTTAAATTGGTACTCCACAGGAAAACGTTTTCTTTTAAATCAACTAGTGCCAGAAAGTTAAACAGATTTGTAAATTACTTCTATTAAAAAAATCTTAATCCTTCCAATACTTATCAGCTGCTGTATGATCCACAGGAAGTTCTTTCTACCTGACCACAGTCCTTTGGATGGGGGATAAGATGTCTAAGGCCAGAATACCCCTTTCAAGGAGATCTAGCCATAGACACTTATCCCCTATCAGTAGGATCCAAACGCTGGGACTCCTCCCCCACCCCGCGATCTCCTGTACATGGGCTAGCACTCCTCTGTCTAATAGGACAGGAGAGAGCACAGAAGAGATCTATCAGACAGGAGAGAGCTCAGAGGAGTCCTATCAGACAGGAGAGAGCACAGAGGAGTACTATCAGACAAGAGAGAGCACAGAGGGGTACTATGAGACAGGAGATAGTACAGAGGAGTGCTGTCAAATAGGAGAGAGCACCGAGGAGTGATATTAAACAGGAGAGAGCACAGAGGAGTGCTATAAGACAGGAGAGAGTACAGAGGAGTACTATCAGACAGGAGAGAGCACAGAGGAGTACTATCAGACAGGAGAGAGCACATAGGAGTACTATCAGACAGGAGAGAGCACAGAGGAGTACTATAAGACAGAAGATAAAGCACAAAGAAGTTCAACCAGACAGGAGAGAGCACAGAGAAGTTCAATCAGACAGGATAGAGCACAAAGGAATCCTATCAGACAAGAGAGAGTACAGAGGAGTGCTATCAGACAGGAGAGAGCATAGAGGAGTCCTATCAGACAGGAGAGAGCACAGAGGAGTACTATCAGACAGGAGAGAGCACAGAGGAGTACTATCAGACAAGAGAGAGCACAGAGGAGTACTATCAGACGGGAGAGAGTACATATGAGTACTTTCAGACAGGAAAGAAGCACATAGGAGTACTTTCAGACAGGAAAGAGCACTGAGGAGTGCTATCAGACAAGAGAGAGCAAAGATGAGTACTATCAGACAGGAGAGAGTACAGATGAGTACTTTCAGACAGGAAAGAGCACAGAGGAGTGCTATCAGACAGGAGAGAGCACAGAGGAGTACTGTCAGACAAGAGAGAGCACAGAGAAGTTCTATCAGACAGGAGAGAGCACAGAGGAGTGCTATCAGACAGGAGAGGGCACAGAGGAGTACTATCAGACAAGAGAGAGCACAGAGAAGTTCTATCAGACAGGAGAGAGCACAGAGGAGTACTATCAGACAGGAGAGGGCACAGAGGAGTACTATCAGACAGAAGAGAGAGCCCAGAGAAGTTCTATCAGACAGGAGAGAGCACAGAGGAGTACTATCAGACAGGAGAGAGCACAGAGGAGTACTATCAGACAGGAGAGAGTACAGAGGAGTGCTAACGGACAGGAGAGAGCACCGAGGAGTACTATCAGACAGGAGAGAGCACAGAGGAGTACTATCAGACAGGAAAGAGCACAGAGTAGTACTATCAAACAGGAGAGAGCACAGAGGAGTGCTATTAGACAGGAGAGAGCACAGAGGAGTGCTAGCCCACCCTGACTTACTGGACTTTGTCCATGTCTGTGCTTCAGCTTGGACAAAGCCATGATTTTATAAGATATAATTTCTTTAAAAAGGAAATATAATTTTCTTATGAAGTATATTATAAAGGTTAATGTTTTGCTAAGATGTACAAAATATAAATTTTTTTTAAATCTGACAGTGCCCATTTAAATGACAGTGGTCCCTGCTCTAAGCTGTGCCATCGACTATACAGCCATGGTTTCAGCTACCATGTCTCCTTGTATAAAATAGTATAATTTTTATTTTGTAATTTAGGTTTTATTTGAACATGTCAAAAGTGTAAAAATTGTCAAGACCAAAACGCCCAAATGCTCTTGGCAGTGAACGGGTTAATGGTATTCTAGAAATGCTATGTTGTATGACAGGATATTTGAGATTGCATTTATTATTCTCTTACCCACAATTACTTCTGTTGAGAGTATCACCGGACAGAATTTGTTCCACACTACACCAATCTGTTTATGACAATGTAGGAGGAGCACTGGATATATTAAATAGGGCCATAATAATTGAAGTATTGATGAGGATGTACAATGTGCATCCTCTTCTTGCAAATGCGATCATGAGGCATTAGACAATTTCTTGGTGCACATAAATAAAAGCAAGAAGAATGTGAAGTTAACTTGAGAGGTCAGTGACCGTGACATACATACTATATACATAATATATACCAGAACATATTTAAAATGAAGAGACCACGTAATGGCAACATTGACAGGAAAACTGTCAGTTTAATCATTGGATAAGGATTAGCCTCTAAATCAAATGTTACTTAATTTTATATATTAGAAGCAGTTCTTGGAAAGATATGGTCCTTTAAGTCCTTGAAAAAAAAAACATGTGACAGAACAGGGTGAAGACATACATCTCAATTCCCACTAGGCTGGGAAAAAAAGAAAAGTCAGCATATATGGAGCTTTTCCAGCTCTCATAGCAAACATAGATATCAATATGGTGTAATGGGGAGTTCTTACTGGATGATCAGGAAAGTGTCTTGGGAAACTATGGGAGCTCCTTGTACTTGTCGGGGGATCAAATGACCCTTTCTATTGGTGGTCTATCTGGGCCAAAACAATAATATAATTAACATTTATATAGTGCCAACAAATTATGCAGCATTTTGCATATTTTCAGGATACAGATAAAGACAAATATGAGTCATTACAATAAAACACAAAATATTCAAACTAGAGCAATGAGGTCCTTGCTTGTGAAAGCTTACAAACTATGAGGATGGGATAGAGATGAAAGGTGGAAAGTGCTTAATTGATACAATGGTCGTGCCATGTTTAAAGTGTACTTGTTGCCAAGAAAAACTTTTGATATAATGAAGATAATACCATTATTTGTATATTTGTAATACAGTATTGGTAGTATCTACAATATATAAAAAGTTTTTGTTGACGACAGGTACACTTTAATAAGTTGGGTTAAATACATATGATGGGGGAACCAACCCCATAAATAAAGTGCATAAAGTCTAAATTGCATAGAGCATAGGGGACACTGCTAAGTAATGTAAAGGGGCATATTGATAAAAGGGGAGACCAGATTAAGGGAATGCCATATACCTGTTTGAAAAAATGTGTCTTTAGGGACTTGTTTGAAATCAGGTATAAGTCTGATGGTCTGGGGTATTACATTCCATTCCGGGTGCAGCACAAGCAAAGTCTTTAAAGAGGTACTCCGGCACTTAGACATCTTATCCCCTATCCAAAGGATAGGGGATAAGATGACTGATCACGGGGGTCCCACCGCACCCCATTAAAATCAGTCCCCGGAGCGAACACTCTCCGGGTCTGATTACTGTCGATCACGGGGCCGGAGCATAGTAATGTCATGGCTCCGCCCCATGTGACGTCACGCCCCGCCCCTCAATGCAGGCCTATGGGAGGGGGCGAGAAAGCTGTATAGGACCTTCCTAAGGTCATGTGATGTGTCATGTGCTATGTGATCACATGATATACCCAGAGTTCCAGAGACACAGGTAACCCAGGTAACTAACCACCAATGGGCTTTAGTCCAGCCCCCTGATATATAAAGGGCTGTAGTATCCACATTCTCTCTCTCTCTCTGATCTCTTGATTCCTGGACCCAAAAGCAAGCACAAGTCCTGTACAAGTCAAGTCCAGCATATCTAGACCAAAGCCTATAAGTCTGCAGCCACATCAAATCTGTGGGTACAAGTCAAGTCTCTACTTTCCCTACCAAAGTCATAACAGTAGTACAATGGCCTGCATCATTATTATAGCAACTACAAGTCCAAGCAAGCCTGAGAGGTTCCCTGTGTCCTGGCCACCTCTGTGGAAGTTGGCTATTTGTACAGACTGTTATACTGCCCACTTCACTAAAGTTACAGTTACCTCAAAACCCTGCTTTGGACTCTCATTTACTATATGCCGTTTTGGGCTGGTTGTCAGCGGTACCCTACACCATACAACCACATACTGGCGTCACGAACACTAGGTGTTGATAACATCTTGTCCCAGGGCTTAATACCATCTTGAACAAAAATTAACCACACCTCAAGAATACCACCCTAGGGTACACATAGAATAATTGTTTGAGACAGATAGTTTTGAAAAAAATGCAGATTTTATTAAAACAGTATTAAATCAATAAAAAACCTAAATGGTTAAAAATATCAGAGCAATGTCAATGTTATCTTAAACTGTCATTGGGCCCTAATGACAGAATTAGAAAATTTATGTATAGCAACCACCTAATATAGGATATTCTGTAGATATTAAAAGTAAATGCAATTTTTCAAAGGCATATAGTAATAATCCGGAGTTGACTATTAGTCCGACACTTGTGATGGAAAAAGGCTGATAGTCCGGCACTTGTAATAAAAAAGGCAAAATCACTTGATGTACAGATGTAGAAAATGCTGCCCACAGTTTTTAAACAAATGCAAAGTTCAATCTCACCCTGGCTGCTGGTCCCGTACTGCGACGGGCCGATGGATGGAATTCTATATTAGCTGCAGCAATCCCGGCGTGAGAGCCTAGATGGACAAAGGGCTCCGGCAGAAGAGAGCGGTCCGTTGTATCGGCAAATACCTAGATGTGTGTCGGACCCTCGCTGGAGAGATCGTAGCTGGGTTCTGGTATTGCAGGCAGCAAGTTGGTAATGCACTCAGTGGGAGAGGATATTTGATGAATGCAGCAGGTGGTACACAAAGTTCCGGGCCGGCTTCAGTCTCGGTAGTGCATATGAATCGTGCTCTGTTCAGATTAGGTATCAGCCTAAACGCGTTTCAGGGTGCTAAGAACGACCCCTTCCTCAGTAGGCGAAACCTGCTGCATTCATCAAATGTGGAAGTGTGGGTGGGCCATGCACAGCTCTTGCTCCCTGCTATCTTACAGATTTTTTATTTATGTTTTCATAATATAATTAGATCACTTTTAGGTTTCTTAGACTTACCATCTTACTGATGGTCTGTTTATTCAGAGCTGTGCACAGCAGGCAGGACAGCTCCGATCTCCCTTATCTCTGTATGCCTCGCGCTGTGCATAACAGAGAGGAAGGGAATTACAGCCTGTCTGCCATGATTGGCTCCCTGTTCTATGCGTGCTCCTGAGCCCGAGCGCAGCATAGAACAGGGAAGGGTGGAAGTCTTACCTGACAGGCTTCAGATTACGTCACGCCTGCCGGAAAACGCCCCCTCCTGCTGGATAGTGCTCACAGTCTGTGAGCAAGAACACAATGGCTGTAACAGGGGGAATACTCATCAAAATTACAAAGAAAATACAGCAAAGGAATAGGAATGCAAAGGGGAAGCTAGCAGAGGCAGAAAATGAGCTGATTTGGATGATGGCAGGTACTCTTTAAAGGCTATGGACACCTTTGAAAAAAAAAATTTTATTCTTAAATTTTCCCCACAGGTCTTAATTCTAAAAATGTTAAGTAACACATGGAAGATTCCGAAGAGGAAGACATTTGGCGGATGCCTTAACACATTCCCACCTCACAGTCCAACATAATAGAACATGGCTGCATACACATTCCACTCTGGGCTGTTATCGCTGGGGCCATTGTAAGGTGTGTGTAAATGTGAGGAGAACCAAGTATTATGTGGATGCCAAGACAGGTATTAGATATGATTTTATTAATTGTAGTTCCAATGGTATAGTGTATGTGGCTACATGTATATGTGGCATTAACTATGTGGGCAAGACCCTACGAGAGTTTAGGCGTAGGGTCTTGGGGCATTTGGGTGATATCAGGCACAATAGAGACACTCCCATTTCCAGACATGTGAATACGGAACATCAGGGGGACCTAAGGGCACTATTCTTTGTGTGACTAAAGCAGATAAAACCTTCTCCAGGGGAGAGGGCCTGGATAGAGTGTTATTACAACAAGAAAGTCATTGGATATTCAAACTACAGACCATGTCCCCCATTGGCCTAAACAAACAGCTTTCATTTGCTCCTTTCCTATAATTCACTTAGTTCTTTACACATATTTCTCTTATCTTTTGTCACAGAATTTCTAGCTTCCCCTTGTTATCTTAATAATTATGTATATAGGTCTTTGTGACTGAGATTCATCCCCCCCTCTCCCTTTGGGTGGCTTGCTAGGTAGTTAGGGACAGTCGTAGCTGACCGCATTTCTAGCTCCACCCTTATGCTAGGGATTATTAGGGAGTTATAGGAGGTTCCTGACTTCCGGTACCGCCCTTATTAGGGCGTCCATTCTGTTTAGGCATAGGGTTTGTAATTAGGGATACCCAGGGCAGAGTTAGGCCCATAGGTCCCATTTACCTGTTCCTCCTCTCCCCTTATGGTTAGCAACAAGCTACCCAGAGTCCTTTTCATCTGTGCTTTTGTCACATGTCCTGCTGGCATCCTCTCTCTTTCTGGCTTTTTTAAAGTAGTTTATTATGTGTATCTTGGCGTGTGTGTCAGTGTTAGCAATTGGCAGTGGTAGCATCACCTTTAATGTGTATCCTGGTCCTTTTGTTTAGGCAGCAGTTTATAGGCCATTGTTTCTCTACTGTGAGTATTTTTGCTCTCATGTACTGCTTCAGGAGGGGGTAAGTGCCATTTACTTGTTCAATGACTATTTGCTATATCTGTCTTTTATACTTTAGGTCAGCCTGTGTTATGCGATACCTTCCAGTGGGGAACTGTGTCATATTATCAGGAGGAGAAGTCTGTTACACATTTCTGGAACTGATTTTGTACAGATCAATATATCTGTTGGGTGTGCTAATATTATGACTTACCTCTTATCTTAACCGCTGGCTGCTTATTGTCCTTGATCAAACTGTATTAATCATAGTCCTATACCCTTTACGCTTCATTAACCCCTGAAGACGTTTGGCCTGCCTAGCCATTTGGGCCGTAACAGAAATGTGTTGGGTGATATGTATGGGGTCTTTTTTGATTGCCATTATTTTATTGAAATGTTCTATGAATAAGGTGTTTTCTGATCAAGAGATTTGATATGTGTTACTAATATCATGCTATCTAGTGTTGTGATAATATCTAGATGGCAGGATGCACTTATAATAATTTTTATAATATTTTTTTCGATTTGTTGATTGAGCTGTTTCAGTCACTTTTTTTTATTTTGGCTGGATTTTGACCCTGTGATTCATTAAAAGTTAAGTCTTATGGCACCATTCTTCTGTATATTCTTTATAAAAATGTAAAACTTTTGCTTGCACAGCCACTAAAATGTTCTGTGTGAGCTGTATTTTGTTTAAATGATTGGCCACGAGGGGCATGAAATGCATTGTGGCCAGCTCCTTTACATTGAGGTTTGTGTTTGGAGCAGAAGTCATATCCATAAAATGTCTCTCATATAGTTATAAAAAGAATGTGACTTCTGCTGCACTAACAAACATCAATATGTAGCAGCTGGCCCCAATGCAGAGCTGCATGACAGGGACCAGGAGATTATCAGGGAACAGAGCTGCTTGGTAAGAGAGGAAGCTGGGTGGCCTTTTAGCCTCACCCTGCTAGTGCCTATTGTGTTGTTTCAAAATATTACATTAGTTATCCTACACGGTGAATGCCATGATAAAAAAAACACTGCAAATGGTGACATATTTGAGAATGCAAAACATGTTCTATCCGAAGGAACACAGTACATCAGTGTTCTACTGGCCATACAAGCACACAAAATTCAGATCCCAGATACAGATCCTCCCAAAACTCTAAAATGAATTTATACCCTAGTGAAACCCCTAAATTCAGACCCCAGACCTGTCATATTAACTCAGTATTCAGAAAACAGAGTACAGGGACTCCCAGACTACAAGAGAAGGTCACTGACCAGGGGGTGTTGAGGATTTAGGAGCCGAGTGTGGGTGTCCAAAATGGTGACTTGACCACATGGCCCTGGCTCTGGGATGAGTCATACTAAAGGTTTGGGTAGATTAATGTGAAAATGAAGGATAATAAACTGACAGGTGATGGTGCAAAGTGGGTGTGCAAAGAAGTTGGTGAGTGGTTACCTGGCTGGGAAGAGGAAACAGTCCATCACTCTCCCTACTGCAGTTGTAATATGTCATTTTCTCCTCTGAAAATCATGGCCAGGAGAGGGCAAGGTGGGGACAAGCAGAAGGCTCTGAGAGCAACGGGATCCCCAGGCAGAATACACCTTTCAAAGCATAGCCCAGCAGTATGGCTCAGCAGATCAATGTAATCCAGTGTCATCTCATTGAGCAGGACATCAAAACTGTGGTTACTAAACTAAATGCAGTTTGCTGTCAGCTACATCACACAGCAGCCTAAAGTAAGCTCCTTGTTACTCAGTGCTCTCAAAGCTGCTGAAGAGTGATGGATCTGTCCAGTGGTCCCACTCTGCATTTTGTCAAGTAATGGTGGCCAACATAGCAGTCAGTATGGTGTAAACAGATCACATGAACTAAATACAGAGTGGGACTGGTGGGCGGCTATAACAGGCTTGAGCAGTCCCTACTATAGTCTGCACTGTAAAAAAAAACTTTATGCCCCCCAAGTACTGGCCAACAAGTACCATGTCATAAATACAGCCCTGCCAGCAGGAATATTAATTGAGAATAAAGTAAAAGTGGAGCAAAAAAGAGCAAAAAAATAGCCAAGGGGGGAAGTTATTATTATGTGTGTAAATCACGTTCTTTTTGATCCCATTTACCTAGACGTGTTACTTTCTTCATATTTATCAAAGAGGTGCACATTATTCATAACTAGCAAAGTAACCTAGATGTTGACAAGTTCATAAGTGTGGTCTAGGCTGACATGAATGTTTGCACAAAATTTTTGTGACAATTTTAAAAAGTTGCAGTTAAGAAATCACGACCACTAGAGATGAGCAAAGTTACAGTAATTCAATTTGTCACAAACTTTTCGGCTCGGCAGTTGCTGACTTCAGGCTGCATAAATTAGTTCAGCTTTCAGGTTCTCCAGTGGGCTGAAAAAGGTGGATACTGTATCCACCTTTTCCAGCCCACCAGAGCACCTGAAAGCTGAACTAATTTATGCAGGCTAAAGTTAGCAAACGCCGAGCCGCGAGGTTCATGACGAATCGAATCACTGTAACTTTGCTCATCTCTAACGACCACTATGAAAAGCTTACCATTCCACACCATCCATTGCACAAAAATGTGTGACAATTTACACACAAAAAGAAACAAAGTGGAGTTGCTTCTGGGTGCCACCGACCTCTCCAAGCCTCTGACCCAGGTGTGGTGGCCTAGTACAGAATCTGTTATGGTGTACACCTGATCATCCTGTGTGGTGGCTTCTATTCCAGTGTTCCCCTGGGTCCACATCCCTCCTAAGGACTCTAACATCTCAGGTTATATTTTGGTTAATCTTTCAAGGCATTTGTCACTTTAAATAATGTTCTTAGTAACCCTATGGTCAAGGGGAGGTATGCAATGTGTAGCAGGTGGCTTGTTGGTGACCAATGAGACCTCTCTAAACTGTTCCCCTTGTATAGTGAGGTCAGGGTTCAGCAAGCCCTCTTGTAGCTGAAGTACAGTGGAGTGAAGAGCTGAAGAGTTTGTCTGTGTGATCTAGAAGGAGGCCTGAGGCCTAGTCCTGCAAACACTCTGCTACTGCAAGTTAATCCCTGCACCTGTAGTGAAAGTCAAAGCTGCAAGGTAGGACCTAAATCAGTGGGGATTCTAGGCCAGTCCAAGCAAGTCAATCAAGTAAAGTTTGTTAACAAGCGTGGCTGCCTCAGTCAAGTCAATTACAACTATAAGTTCCAGCAAGCCGATAAGCCTCCTGAAGTTCACCCTGCATCTCTTTGGTGCTAAACTGTGCTGTATAGACTGTAACACCTTGTCTGCCTAAGTAAGAAGCCATTGTTCCATAACCTTTCGTCAGGGTGATTATTTGCTCTGCACCGGTCCAGGAACCATCAGCTATGCCTCCGGTAGTGAATTAGGTAAACCATGCCCTGGCATCACGATCACAAAAGGTTAATAACATCTGCCCTTCCATACCTGTCACCACAACTTTTGGCATCACAAACAGGATATGGGTGTGTGCCTCATACAAAAATACACCCCCCCTCCCAGTCTGAACTGTCTTTAGTATTGCAAAGAAACCACGACAGAAATTGAACCAAAATCTGTACGGGATTGTCAATGTATAAAACGCTAATGTTGAAAGCCACTTGTGAAAAGAGGGGGAGAAGAAAAGTTTATTCTCGCTATTGTGTCCGCAAGTCTGTGTCTGTTCTGTGGAAAGTCCATACAGAGACTGTTGGTAAAAGTGCTGTCCTACCTGGAAGGGGTTAACTGGGTCCAGCAACTCCGGTGCATGCGAGCGGCCGCAGCGGCCCCAGCGCAGCATCCCCAGCGGTGACGCCTCTTAAGCCCAGGAAGGAGGAACTAAAAGGATTACCCTGTGTGCACAGGGCAAAATTTTTCTGCCCGGATCCAAACAGAAAGTTTCCTGGGCACAGCCATCTTAAAGAGTATCGCATCTATCCCCCTTGCTGCAGCGTAACATTGCAACTCCAGAAGTCCTTCAAGTCTTCAGTACAGTGTTCTATAAAGTTACTGGCACTCCGGTTCTGCTGCTATTGTTCCTGTGTTGTCCACAGTCACTGTTATATAGCCTTTTGCTGCCAGATAACTGCAAAACAGAGGGGGGGTGTCTACTGTTATTACCCCCATCGTCCAACTGAAGCCACTGCAGCACCTCTTCAGGTTTCTTAAAGGGAAATGCACCTCATCTTCCTTAAAGCGATAGTGCACCCTATTGACTACAAGATGTCTGAACCCAGCCCCACCAATCAACCTGGCACCAGCGCTCCTCCATGGGGAATCCTGTCCTTCCTACCTACAATTGAGACCCCTTTACCCTGAGGTATTTAAAATAGAGCATCCAGAGGCCGTTTGTCTTTAACTCTTTTCATTATCAGGGCCAGATTGAGACTGCCTGGAAGACGGAGCACCCCCCCCCCCCCCCCAGATAGTCCCCCTTCCCTTACACTGAGACCTGTTGCGGGCCTGTCAAGTAAGGAACAGACTGAGACCAAAAATAGGCCTGGGTATTTCAGACTATGTCCCCCTTTTTTTTTTTTGGGTGGGTGTCACAGGAGTCAGGCCCCCGTTAAAATAAAATGGCTGCATGGTCTAAAATCACTTCAGTTCAAGTCACTCTTTCCAGCTGTTGCAAAGCTACAACACCCATTATGTCTGGAGAGCTTCAGGCATTATAGGAGTTGTAGTTTTGTAACAGCTGGAGCCTCAAATTGGGGTACAGATTCATCCATTATTACTGCAAAACTTAGAAGTGACGAGAGGTCTAATGGAACAGTCAGGAGAATACACAAAGGTAAAATGACTCACAGGAGACATCTTCTCTGTTGTCTTTCCTTTTCTTCTTCATCTGGTCCAGACGCCAGGTCTTCTTCCAGCTCCATCTTCCTCTGTAAAGTTTGATGCCTGGACATCATTGGTTCCTCACTCTGTCAGCCAATCCTCATCCTCTGTATAAAGACAACAATCATTATAACCCTACAAGAGACTGTGCTTCCTAAATATAATACTGCCAAACCCTGTGTACCCTGTATATTATGCTGCCAAACATCATGCCTTCTAAAAATATTACTACCACACACTGTGTCTTCCGTAGTGAGCACAGAGCAGCAGCATCCCATTGAAAACAAGCAAAATTCTGCTGGCGGAAGTTTGTAGTGTGGACGAGCCCTAATTCCCCCAGACCCCTCTGCCCCCCAGACCCCTAAGTCCTGCTCCAGACTCCTGTTCCCAGAGACCCCTAAGGCTAGGTTTCCCCCTTTTTTTACCTGCAAAAACACAGAAAAACTGCTACTGCTTTTTCCTGTGTTATGGTAATTTTTTGGCATTTTTTTCTTGTGCTTTTGCCTTCTCTGCAAACTTAGCCTTAGTCCTCCCCTGGTCCTTAAAGGGGTACTCCACCCCTAGACATCTTATCCTCTATCCAAAGGATAGGGGATAGGATGTCTAGGGGTGGAGTACCCCTTTAAGTCCCCCCCTTCAAGACTCCTGGTCCTTCTCCACTATTCTACTTTTCTGAGCCCCCTACCCCCCCCCCCCCTAAGTCCCCTTCACACTCCTCTGCCCCCTTTACCAAACCCACACTTACCTTACCTCACCCCCCACCCCACCCCCCCACCCCAAACAACCTCACTTCAGCCCCCCATGCCCTCCTGGTCCTTCTCCATTACACTTTTCTCCACCAACCCCACCCCCAGTTCCCCCACATTAGGTTGTAGTTCCCCCACATTAGGTTGTAGTTCCCCCACAGTAGGTTGCAGTTCCCCCGCATTAGGTTGTAGTCCCCCCACATTACGTTGGCAGTGTCCCCCACAGACTTACAACCTCTAGTCATATACAGTGTATGGCTTCAGAACTGTATGTCTGTTTACTGCCCCACTTCAGTTCTCCGACCACCGCTCCTCTGGTCCGGGGTCATGATCTACTGCAATGACTTAGGGGCCATAGCAGCAGGTTCCGGGACCGGAGGAGCAGTGGTCGGAGCACTGAAGATGACGTGTAGGTAACTTACCATGCGTGCATCCTCGTTGCTCTGCTCCTATGGGGCGCACGCACGGGACGTCAGTGATGTCCCTGCGTGCGCTACCTCCCTGCGTTTTTAAAGTTATTGCAGTGCCACAGAAAGGTAACCGGGACATCCTTGTGCCGCGAAAAGATCTTTCAGGACACAGGGATGTCCTGCTGAATCATTCTCCCCCTGCTCATCATTACCCCCCCCCCTCTCATCATACCCCCCCTGCTCATCATCCCCCCCCTGCTCAACATTACCCCCCTGCTCATTTTTACCCCCCCTGCTCATCATTCTCCCCCCCCCCCCCGCTCCCCCCTGCTCATCATTCTCCCCCCTGCTCATCATTACCCCCCTGCTCATCATTACCCCCCCTGCTCATCATTACCCCCCCTGCTCATCATTCCCCCCCCTGCTTATCATTACCCTCCCTGCTCATCATTCCCCCCTGCTCAATATTACTCCCCCCTGCTCATTATTACCCCCCTGCTCATTATTACCCTCCCCGCTCATTATTACCCCCCTGCTCATCATTACTCCCCCCTGCTCATCAATACTCCCCTTGCTCATTATTACCCCCCCCCCCCCCGCTCATCATTCACCCCCTGCTCGTCATTAACCCCCCTGCTCATCATTACCCCCCCCTGCTCATCATTAACCCCCCTGCTCATCATTAAGCCCCCCTGCTCATCATTACCCCCTGCTCATTATTACCCCCCCTGCTCATCATTACCCCCCCCTGCTCATCATTCTCCCCCCTTCTCATCATTCCCCCCCCCTGCTCATCATTCCCCCCTGCTCATCATTACCCCCTGCTCATCATTCTCCCCCCTGCTCCTCATTCTCCCCCCCGGCTCATCATTCTCCCCCCTGCTCATCATTACCCCCCTGCTCATTATTACCCCCCCCCCCCGCTCATCATTCTCCCCCCTGCTCATCATTACCCCCCCTGCTCATTATTACCCCCCCTGCTCATCATTACCACCCCTGCTCATTATTACCCCCCTGCTCATTATTACCCCCCTGCTCCTCATTCTCCCCCCGCTCATCATTATCCCCCCCTCTCATCATTACCCCCCTGCTCATTATCCCCCCTGCTCATCATTACCCCCCCTGCTCATCATTACCCCCCTGCTCATCATTACCCCCCCTGCTCATCATTCTCCCTCCACTCCCCTCCCCTGCTCATCATTCTCCCCCTGCTCATCATTACCCCCCTGCTCATCATTACCCACCCCCTGCTCATCATTACCCCCCCTGCTCATCTTTCCCCCCCTGATCATCACTACCCCCCCCTGCTCATCATTACCCCCCTGCTCATCATCCCCCCTGCTCATCATTCTCCCCCCTGCTCATCATTCCCCCCCTTGCTCATCATTCCCCCCTGCTCATTATTACCCCCTGCTCATTATTACCCCCCCTACCCATCATTAACCCCCCAGAGTGCTGGCCGACATGCCCCCTCCATGCACCCCATAGAGATACATGGAGGGGGTGTGCCGGCCGCGGCTTCCGCGGATACAGACGTCAGCTTCCAGCAAACTGCCGGGGCCCCGTGCAGGAGATCGTGGGGGGGGGGGGGGGTCCCAGCACTTGGACCCCCCTGCGATCTATAACTTATCCCCTAAGTATAAATTATTTTTCACCAGACTACTCCTTTAACAGAGGGGCCTACTCAAACTACATGGAAGCAACTATTAACAGAGGGGCCTACCCAAACTATATAGGGGGCACTATATAGTTTGGGTAGGCCCCTCTGTTAATAGTTGCCCCCATAGTTGTGGTAGGCCCCTCTGTTAATAGTTGCCCCCATTGGTGTAGCTAGAAACCACAGGGCCCCGATGCAAAAGATTACCTTGGGGCTCCCTACCCCTCCCCCTTTTGGTGCGGGTCCGACTGCTGAGACCCTCACCGATCACCTCAGTTGAAGTGGTTCTCCAGCTGTTGGAAAGCTATAACTCCCATCATGTCTGGAGAGCCTCTGGCAATGGGAGTTGTAGTTTTGAAACAGCTTGGACACAGAGACACAGATTGGACACAGTTTTACCCATCATCACTGCAGAACGTACAAGTGACTACAGCTCTGATGGGACAGTCAGGAGAATACACAATGATATCAGTGACCTGAGTGAAGTCTTCTGACTTGAGTGATATCTTCTCTGTTATCTTTTCTTCTTCATCTGGTCCAGAGACCAGGTCTTCCTCCAGCTCCATCTTCTCTGCAGAGTCTGACATCCAGACATCATTGGCTCCTCACTTTATCAGAAGATCCTCATCCTCTGCATGAAGACAGTAATCATTATAACCTTACCAGAAAATGTACCCTAAATAAAATACTGCCCCACACTGTACCCTGAGTATAATACTGCTATACACTGTACCCACGAAATATAATCCTGCCACACACTGTACCCACTAAATATAATGCTGCCACACATTGTACCCACTAAATAAAATCCTGCCACACACTGTACCCTGAATATAATACTGCCACACACTGTACCCTCTGAATACTGCCACACACTGTATCCACTGAATATAATCCTGCCACACACTGTACCCAGAATATAATACTGCCACACACCGTACCCTCTGAATATAATCCTGCCACACACTGTACCCTGAATATAATACTGCCACACACTGTACCCCTGAATATAATACTACTACACATTGTATCCACTGAATATAATCCTGCCACACACTGTACCCTGAATATAATCCTGCCACACACTGTACCCTCTGAATATAATCCTGCCACACACTGTACCCTGAATATAATACTGCCACACACTATATCCACTGAATATAATCCTGCCACACACTGTACCACTGAATAGAATACTACCACACATGCATACACATCATATATACATATAGACCCCCTCTTATCATGTGTCCCCATCACCCCCATAACCCCCCCCCCCCGCACCTCTCCTCATCACTACTATAACTCCCCCCGCACCTCTCCTCATCACTACTATAACCCCCCCGCACCTCTCCTCATCATCCCCATAACCCCCCCTGCACCTCATCACCTCCATAACACCCCTGCACCTCTTATCACCCCCATAATCCCCCTGCACCTCTCATCACCCCCATAACCCCCTGCACCTCTTATCACCACCCCTGCACTTCTCCTCATCACCCCCATAACCCCCTCACACCTCTTATCGTCCCCATAATCCCCCCTGCACCCTCTCATCATCCCCATAACTCCCCTGCACCTTTCATCACCTCCATGACCCCCCTGCACCTCTTATCACCCCCATAACCCCCCTGCAACTCTCATCACCACCCCCTGCACCTCTCCTCATCACCCCCATAACCCCCCTGCACCTCTTATCACCCCCATAACCCCCCCGCACCTCTTATCAACCCCTTAATCCCCCCTGCACCTCTCATCACCCCCCCCCCCCGGCACCTCTCATCACCCCCATAACACCCCCCTGCACCTCTTATTACCCCCATAACCCCCCCTGCACCTGTCATCACCCCCATAACCCCCCTGCACCTCTTATCACTCCCATGACCCCCTTGCACCTCCTATCACCACCATAACCCCCTACACCTCTCACCACCTCCATAACCCCCCCACATTACTTATCACCCCCATAACACCCCTCCCCTGCACCTCTTATCACCACCATACACACACCGCCTCCCCCCCACCCGCACCTCTTATCACCATTGTAGTCTCCAAACTAACAAACTAACCCCCCACCCCATGCCTCCCGCGCCAGTTCACCTACCCTGCCGTGGATCAGTGCAACAGCGTGAGGCTGCTGCTGCTCCTGTCACTGCACTGGGAGGATGCAGGAGATCGCGCAGGGATGTAGGAAGGGACAGGTCAGGTGATTGGAGTAGACGCGCGTGCCTGCGCGGAGCACGTGACATCTCTACTCCCATCAGCCCCTGGCCTGTCTGGCCCTGCCAAGATTCTTAAGGGGCCCGCAGCCTAAAAGTAGGTAATTTAATAGTTTAAATGTGCATGCGGGACCCCCGGACTATGAGGCCTGGTCATAGTCCTGGCGGCAGCCAGTGATCAGTGAGTGGCAGTCACAGGGACGTCCGGGCCCCCTGAAGCTCCGGGCCCCATACAGATGTATGGGTTGCACCCCCTGATGGCAGCCCTGGGGATCGGCATTAGAGGAAGTCCGCACATGACCAGTGTCTGAGAAGGCAACGGTGGAGCAGATTTTTAAAGGACTGTACCAGGTATTTGAGTCACATTCTCCATCAGAGGTACTTCTCCGGCTATATGAAAGGCGACAAAAGCCACGTGAGACTCTGAGAGCGTATGCTGTAGCCCTACAGAATGCCCTAGAGACTGTCCAGAGATTAGATGGTATAAATCCCATGCAGTGGGCAACAAAGTGTTAATGCACTGATTTATTGATTGGGCTCACAATAAGTGGGACAAGGCCCAGCTCAGAATGTTAGCAGTCCAAAACCCCAACATGTAATTTCCTGCTTTTAAGAGACTGGCTATACAAGTAATTGAGTCCGGGACTGAGTTTGAAGATGTTTGTACTCCCCCTGCACCTGTTCAGGAACCAATAGGGGCAACGACCAGGCCCACACCCTCACCGTCCCCTGTCCCCGCCCCAATGCAACCTACCCTGCCAGTCACCACAATCCCAGCTCTACAGAATGTTAGGCAAGACATTGAACAACTGACTAAGGCTGTTAAGAAGCTTGCCACCCAGCCTGCTCCACTTGTCCATGAACCGTCCTTACCTAGGAAACCTCCTCCTGTTCCTGTTCCCCGCAATTCCAGCTAGTGTAATCCTCTACCCAATAGGTATTCTGGGACTCAGAGACCCTTTTGCACTTACTGTAATAAGCCCGGCCATTGGAAAATGTAGTGCTGGGATTTAAACTGATTCACCCTGAGGTAGAGAGCCGGCCCTCAGGAGAAAAGTCATCAGGTCCAACCCTAAGTCAGGACTCTCACTTTATGTCGCCTCCTGCCCCCTTTTAACGGTTGTTGTAGAAGGTGCACCTATAGAGTAGTGTTGAGCGGCATAGGCCATATTCGAAATCGCGATATTTCGCAAATATATGGACGAATATTCGTCATATATTCTCTAAATTTGCATATTCGTAATATTGGTGTTTTTTTCGCATAGGCGAAAATTCGCCTATGCGAAAATTCACATATGTGAAAATTTATGAACTTTATAGCAAGTATACCAGTGTAACTTGATAAAGGTAGTAGAAGTACAAGTCATACAAGTATCATCTATCAACATGGTTCGCAGCCAATTTGCGAGGAAGGAAGAAAGAATCATCATCAGTGTAAGTATTTTCGCATTACTTTTGTAGTTGTATCTTGTGAATTTATTTTTTATATATTCGCTCATGAGAAAAACTTGCAAAACTACAACTCCCAGCATGCCTAGACTGCAAACAGAATTGAGGAGTCACTTACTTGGGTCTGCTGCTTACTTCTCCACCCTGGACTTAACCAGCGGGTACTGGCAAGTGCCCATGGCCACAGAGGAGAAGACCACCTTCGTGACACTCATGAGTTCAAAAGTATGCCGTTTGGGCTGTGCAATGCCCCTGATACATTCCAGCTTCTGATGGAAAGGTGCCTGGGACATCTGAACTTCCGAAGTGTCTCATTGTATCTGGACGATGTCATTGTGTATTCCAAGTCTTACCAGGAACACCTCAGTCATCTGTCAGACGTCTTTCAAGTCCTGATCAAGCACGGGCTAAAGATCAAGCCGTCAAAGTGTCACTTGCTCAAACCCCAAGTCCATTATCTGGGCCATGTAGTAAGCACAGAGGGAGTTCAGCCAAACCCTGAAAAGGTGAATGCTGTCAAGAACTGGCCTACACCTCGCACCGTGAAAGATGTCAGGAGCTTCCTGGGATTTGTCTGCTACTCCCGCCGTTTTATCCCACACTTTGCCCAAATTGCGAAACCCCTTACAGCTCTCCTGCGGGGAACGGCAAAGGAAAATTATAACGTAAAGCTACCTATTGATTGGGCCTAAGAACAAGATGGCGGAGGCACTATATCACATGAGGTCTGAGAGTCCCAAGATGGCGCCTAGCACCTGGAAAGTAGCAGTGGCCGCATCTCAAATCTTCCAGGAGCTTGCAGACCGGCTGCAGAAGCTGTCGCTGGAAGGAGAAGAAGCTTGCCTGAAGGTCTTGCTGCCAGAGGATGACGAGCAGTGACCAGCAAGTCTTGAGGGCAGAATGCCTGCATCATCCTGTGGAGCGCCGCCGGTGAGGCTCTCACCACACCATCGGACCTGGGCGGAGATCTACACCAAGGAATCTGGAGTGAGTGCCCCGGCTGAGGCTGCTTTTTCCACTCCCTCATCCAGCTCCAGCCTGAGCCTGCCCTCCAGGTCCAGAAGCCCACAGCATGCCCCCAGTCACCCCCCACTCCCAGAGTGGGTATTTGGCAATGAGCTGTAACTAATCCGGTACACGCACCAGTATCTACTACCCCTGCTCGGAAAAGAGCATCCCCCAGTCACTGCGGCCCTGTCAGCTGCCATACTGGCTGAGATGAAGGAGCAGAGAAGAAGGGAATATGGCCCAAAATAGCTTCCATACGAAGTGCGCGTGGCGGAACAGAGACACTAAGCAACTAGAAAACGTTTTCATCCAGATGCTGAACCACCCTCATCCCCGAGAGCCACCCCTGGAAAAGTGGAGAGCCACCCCTGGAAAGGCGAAGAGTCACTATGATAAGGTTTGATAAAGTCAGGGGGTTTGGCATGCTGATGGACTGCCGCCATGGTGGCATTATCTTAGTGAACAGAAGAGCATTGAAAATGAACTATCATCCTACCCAGCTACACTCCCTAGAGAGCGAGGAGATTGTAGAATACACACCGGTCCAGAGTGCACAAGGGAAATGGGCGGCAGCTGTAACCCGACCAAAAAATACAACACAGTTCCCCTTTGTGTTCTTTTCCTATGAGGATTGGAGTGCTGATCCTTTTGGTCTGCTGTCCCCCAAGATGAAGGGCAAGGACAAGAAAGAAGAAGAGTTCCTGGAGCCAAGAAGATGTCCGCAAATGTGCCCAGGCGTACTCCTAGCATTGAGGAGGTTTGGCCTACCCACCGGGGACCAACAAAAGTGCCTCGGCCTACTCCTGCTTAGGAGGAGGTTTGGCCGGCCCAACAGGCAATGACGATTTGTCCCTCAGTGGCGCAAGCTGCTGCGGTTCAGATGGTGGTCACAGTCAGTCCCACCATCTCTCACTCCAATATTTCTAAGGTGTCATGGAACACCAGAGTTAGCCCCATGGAAGGGGTACAGTCACGTGGTCCCTGTTACATGTACCAGCAGAGAAAGGGTGACTGGCGGGACCGGGACGGAAAATATCCAGGATGAGTGTCCCATGTTCAATTTGTTGTTTTTGTCTACTACCAAGTCGTGAGACAAAAAAAGTTTTTGTGGAGTACCACTGCTGTTTTTCAGGTTTTCTTCCCAACGTTTAAGTGATGTACCTGGCAGACTTGCCAAGAACTACACCTGCAACCAAAATTCTTAAGCTTAGGTCGTAATCCTTTACTACAAACTCTTAAGTACCATGACCCATATAGTCAACTAATATAAGTTTTTTTTGTTTATTGCACAAATGTATGCACTACCTACTATTAATGAGAAGTGGTTCACTGGGGTAATGCTCTAATAAATTGTACATAAAGTAGTTATGCAAATGCCTATAGTGTTCAATGTTTCCTTTTAGCTATTGCAGTCGTGCAGGAGGTGTCCTGAATTGAAAAAAATATATATACCTCATTGCCATAATTTGCACTAAGCTAGTGTATATAGCACTAAAGTATATAATAGAGGATATAAAATTGTATAGCTTAGAGATAAATATATATCCTCCTTAATTTCTGTACAGATAGAGAGGTAGTACAAATCCCATCTATATAATAATAGTGAAAGGTGTACTATAACGTCAGAATTTTTTTAGTCTTGAGAGACATATATTTACTGCATAATTTCATGTACAGTCAGAGAGTGGATATAAGTATCAAAGTATAATAGTTAGTGTAATGTATATATTGCATATTGCGTACAGAAAGTAAATTGATGTACAGTGTTAAGCTAGGACTGCTATTTCATAGTCAGTATACATATATATATACTTCAGTCCATAAACTGTATATTACTAATATGAATTTTTTCCTGTCCACTGTGCACAGAACATTTCTGAGTGGCCACAGAAAGTACCTGGTAACCTGAAATAGCACGTAAGGTGGAATGTCATTGTTGAATTGTCAGTATATTTACTAATCTATTGTTTCGGAGAGAAGAAGCAAAACAAGCCGATGACCCCCATCAGCACAGGCACCTGGGTAGAAAGCCTCTGGCAGCCTGCACAAATGTCTAGTCAGTATAATGTCTAAAATGTTTCAAGTGTCATATTTACCACTGTTATTGTCATTGCTTACCGTTGTCAATATTTAATGGGTTAAGGGTTAGTACAAAGAAAAAGGTACAAAAGACCCTTCAAAAACACAACGTTACTACCATAGTTAATATTCATCCTGTTTTCATCCCATCATTAATCCTGTTGTACCAATCGAGTATGTAAGGACGTTTCTGACCAAAAACGCCACATGAACTCTCAATTCTATTTCTATAGCCCTGTGAAGGACATTCGTACACATGCCCCAGGAACTATTTTTTTTTACTATTCCTGTTATTGCGTGGCCCCAGCAGTCACTTCATATCATCCACCCTCCAGGATGGCTACTTAGAGGGGGAGTTTGTGGTGGCCCAGCACAGAATGTATTATTCTGCACACCTGCCCGCCCTGTGTGGTGGCTTCTATTCCAGTATTCCCCTAGGTCCACATCCCTCCTAAGGACATCTCAGGTTATGTGTTGGTTAATCTTTCGAGGCATTTGTCACTTTAACCCCTTAAGGACTGAGGGGTTTTCAGTTTTTGCACTTTTGTTTTTTCCTCCTTACCTTTTAAAAATCATAAACCTTTCAATTTTGCACCTAAAAATCCATATGATGGCTTATTTTTTGCGCCACCAATTCTACTTTGTAGTGACATCAGTCATTTTACCCAAAAATCTACAGTGAAATGGGAAAAAAAATAATTGTGCGACGAAATTGAAGAAAAAAACGCCATTTTGTAAGTTTTGGGGCTTCCGTTTCTATGCAGTAAATTTTTCAGTAAAAATGACACCTGATCTTTATTCTGTAGGTCTATACGATTAAAATGATACCCTACTTATATCGGTTTGATTTTGTCGTACTTCTGGAAAAAATCATAACTACATGCACGGAAATGTATACGTTTAAAATTGTCATCTTCTGACCCCTGTAACTTTTTTATTTTCTGATCGCTTTTTATTCATTTTTTTCATGATATAAAAAGCGACCAAAAATACGTTACTTTGGAATTTTTTTGCGCGTACGCCTTTGACCATGCAGTTTAATTAATTATATATTTTTATAGTTCGGTCATTTATGCATGCGGCGATACCACATATGTTTATTCTTATTTTTATTTACACAGTTTTTTCTTATGGGAAAAGGGGGGGGATTTGAACTTTTATTAGGGAAGGGGTTAAATTACCTTTGTTAACTTTTTTCACTTTTTTTTGCAGTGCTATAGCTCCCATATAGCTGCACACACTGCTCTCCTATGCTGATCCCTGCAGAGCCATAGCTCTGCACGGATCAGCGAGATAGGGGCTCAATTGCTCAAGCCTGTAGTTCAGGCTTGGAGCAATCAAACCCCGATCGGACGCCGAGGCCACAGGTAAGGAGACCTCCGCCTGCGTCCCAGCTGATCAGGACATCGTGATTTTATCGCGATGTCCCGATCAGCCCGACTGAGCTGCCGGGAAGCGTTTACTTTCGTTTTCAGACGCGGCGGTCAACTTTGATCGCCGCGTCTGAAGGGTTAACAGCGCACGGCACAACGATCGGTGCCGTACGCTGTTAGCCCAGGGTCCCGGCTATGATTAGCAGCCGGGACCGACCCGGTGTGATGCGGGGTCACGGCGTGACCCCGTTTTTAACACCGGGAGCGGGCTCAGGACGTACAGGTACGTCCTAAGTCCTTCAGGGGATAAATAATGTTCTTAGTAACCCTATTGTCAAGGGGAGGTAGGCAAGGTGAACCAGGTGGCTTGTTGGTGACCAATGGGATCTCTCTAAATTGTCCCCCTTATATAGTGAGGTCAGTGTTCAGCTAGCCCTCTTGTAGCTGAGGTACAGTGGAGTAAAGAGCTGAGGAGTTTGTGTGATTCAGAAGGAGGCCTGAGGCCTTGTCCTGCAACCAAGCTGATACTGCAGCTTAATCCCTGTACCCATAGTGAAAGTCAAAGCTGCAATGTAGGACCTAAACCAGTGGTGATTCAAGTCCAGTCCAGTCTAAGCAAATCAGCTAAGTCACACCTGTTAACAAGCGTGGCTGCCTCAGTCAAGTCAATAGCAACTATAAGTCCCAGCAAGCCGATAAGCCGCCTGAAGTTCACCCTGCATCTCCCTGGTGCTGAACTGAGCTGTATCACCTTGTCTGCCTAAGTAAAAAGCCATTGTTCCATAACCTTGGTTCAGAGTGATTATTTGCCCAGTGCTTGGCCCAGGAATCATTGGCTATACCTTGGTTGGTGAATTAGGTAAACCACGCCCTGGCATCACGATCACAAAGGGTTAATAACATCTGCCCTTCCATATTAGTGACCACACAGACCTAGGCCTTGCTTCAGTCTGTGGGTCCCGATCCATTTGCCCTGGTGTATCTGAAGTGGGTGGAGGATGTCCCTGAGCTCTCGGAGGAGCAGTGGTAAGAGGTGATATTGACATATTATGCCACAGTAGTTGGTGTCTGAGATAGCTTATTCAGTCAAGATTTATGCTCCATCTTTACTATACTCCTGTTAAACATTTTTTCATGTTGGTGTTTCCCCCTTGGATGTATGTTTTCGCTGTATGATTGATAGAGGGTTGTTTATGCATGCTGTGTGGAGTTGCTCTTGTGTTGTTCCCTTTTGGAGAGAAGTGATGCAATTTCTGGCAGATCATCTTGAGTTTCCATTTGTGTTGAGCCCAGAAGTCTGTTCGTTGTGGCTGATCAATGGTTTAGAGTCGGGTTCCCATAGGTGTATTCTTATCAGGTTTCTCCTGTTCTGTGCCCATAAGGTTGTGATTATGGCCTGAAAAGATACCTCGCCCCCCTCCCATTTCTCATTGGTTCAACCTGGTTAATAAATATGTTTCGCTGTATAGGACTTTATACATAAGTCGCAAATACCCAAAGAAATTTGATAAGGTCTGGATGCCTTGGTTGATTTTGGGAGAGTCGATGGTCCCTCTAGAATGAGTTGGATCCCCTCAGTTGCTCTGGGATGTATGGATGGTGTGTGCTTGTGTGTTTGTAATTGTTGGGCGGTTATGCTCCAGGGGCCCGCGTTTGGCCCGGTGCATTGCCGTAGAATGAGATTTGCCATAGAATGAGATGGTCCGCCTCCATCACATCCTATTGGCTCACTCTTGCCACGTGACATATTGAAACGTCACGCATCGATGCGCACAGCAGTGTCAGTTTGGCTATCACAGGGAGAGGATCTCCTCTCCCTGTTATAGCTGAAGCTGCATGGAGCTCTCATGGCCTCTGTGGCCCGACAGAAGTTCACACATGTACGCAGCTCATACGGCTGGCTCATATACATTTACTGTTGATCCACAGCGCTATCGGGATCCCGATGGCGCTGTCATCAGTGTGCGTCCCCGCGAGCGCCCCACGCCCGCAACTCTACTCCCCGTCCCCCGCAGCTCTACTCCCCGTCCCGTTAACGCTCAGGGAGCGGGGAACAGAAAGTAGAGCATCGGGCGCAGGTAAAGTAGTACTGCACATGCGCAGCACTACGCAAATAACGTAACCTGCGCCCGATGCTCTACTTTCTGTTCCCCGCTCCCTGACCGTTAACGGGACGGGGAGTACAGCTGCGGGGGACGGGGGACGGGGAGTACAGCTGCGGGCGTGGGGCGCTCGCGGGGACGCACACTGATGACAGCGCCATCGGGCATCGGGATCCCGATAGCGTTATGGATCAACAGTAAATGAATATGAGGCAGCCGTATGAGCTGTGTACATGTGTGAACTTCTGTCGGGCCACAGAGGCCATGAGAGCTCCGTGCAGATTCAGCTATCACAGGGAGAGGAGATCCTCTCCCTGTGATAGCCAAACTGACACTGCTGTGCGCATCGATACGTGACATTTAAATATGTCACGTGACAAGAGTGAGCCAATAGGATGTGATGGAGGTGCACCATCTCATTCTATGGCAAATCTCATTCTACGGCAATGCACCGGTTCTTGCAATGTGATGTTGTTTTGTACGGAGACTTTACCCTTATGAAGTTGTATTGTTACCCTGCTTTTAATTACCTCTGTATTGTTTGAATTGTATCTGATGCAGTTGGGAGCTCTCGGGGTGCTCTCTGGAGTGTTATTGTGATGTTTCGGTTTTCTGAAAATACCTTAAATAAATACTTAAAACAAAACAATGGCTTAGTCAAACAGCTAGTGTCAAAATAAAAGTAAGAGAAGCTAAGTTCTAATAATGTACAGAGTTGAAAACACAATAACTGCCCATGAAGAGAACTAAATATGGACATTTTCTTACTGAATGATTTGGACCAGTTCAATCATGTAAATAAGTAATTCCCAATTGGGGTGCCCCAGCAGGGGTTCCCTGTAGGCCCTGCCTGGGGTGTCAAGAAGCTCTGTCCCTGCTACTAGGGGAGCTGAGCTGTGCCCGCAGCTATACAGCTTCGTGTACAGCTCTTGCTGGGCAGGAAGTATACACTGTATATCTCCTGGCCAGCAAAAATACAGTATACAGTAAACCATCTATCTATATAGATTGCTGCTTTACTATAACCCCTTGCTGGGCTGAGTGGTTATAAAATCATGGCTTTGTCCCAGCTGAAGCACAGGCATGGACAAAGTCCAGTAAGTGAGTGTGGGCTAGAACGCCTCTGTACTCTCTCCTGTGTGATAGGAGAGAGCACAGAGGTGTACTATCAGACAGGGAAGAGCACAGAGGAGTGCTAGCTCACCCTCACTTACTGGACTTTGTCCATGCCTGTGCTTCAGCTTGGACAAAGCCTTGATTTTATAAGCCATGATTTCCATAAAAAGGAAATAACACTTTCTTATGAAGTATATAAGAAAGATTTATGTTTGGCCAAGATGTACAACATATAATTTTAGTATCTGAAAGTGCCCATTTAACTTAACAAACAGTAAACCAGCGATCTGTATAGATTGCTGCTTAACTGTAACCTTTTGCTGGGATGAGTGCATGGGCCAAGCAAGGAAAGAGTTAACTAGCACTGTTGAGCTGTGCTAGTTAGTAAACTCCTTGGGGGGGGGGGGGGGTTGGTATGGCTGTATACTGTGGGAAGAGAAGTCCATATACCCACCTTGTTACTGATTTGATGTAGCCCTACCTCTAGTGACGAACACAAGGTCAATGTGATTATGATACCCAATTCTTATAGGTTTTGTTTTATTTTACTACTTAAAAAAATGTAGCTTTATTTTACTACTTAAAAAAATGTAGCTTTTGTTAAGAAAATAAGTATGCTCCATACAGTATATAACCCCTATAACATCATTACATCATATTCTGCAGTTTCTATTACCGTACTACCATGTTTGTTTGTTTTAGGCCATTTTTTAGATATGATGTGACCAAAGAACTGCAATTCGGGTGTGTGGTATTTAGATTAGTTTTTCGTTACACCATTCCCCATGCAGGATCAATAATGTTATATTTTAATAGACTGGACAATTATATATGCGACAATTCCAAATATGTGTATTTTTCCTTTTTTTTTTTTTTTTATAGAAATAGGGGAGTGAAATAAACTTTTAGTTTGAAAGGGTTTCATTTCTATGTGTGAAAACTTTATTGCCTTTTCTCTATTATTTTATTTGTCCCCCTAAGGAACTTGTATGAGCTATCATTAAAATAGTCATAAAAATATTGATACAAAGTAGTGGCGGAGCAGCACTCCTGGAGTGTAAAAAACACAGGAGGGTGCAAGTAGACAAAGGCCCGATCCCAGGCACTGTAGACAAAAGCAGAAGATTCTGCAGCACTCCGTAGTAAGTGAAAAAAAGATGAGTAGTTTGTTCCATCAGACCAGTGCAACTTTTCGGTCGCCAATTGCGGCCATTTTCAAGCGTACAAATGTGGTATAGTGCCAGGTATAAATGGAGTGACCAATTAAGATGCAATTACCGCAAAGTTACATAAAATGCAATAAATACATACAGTACATAGTATCAAAGTGCATAGTGAAACTCAGTACAGTGCATCTAAAAACATGATAGGTATAACTGACATAGATGTACAGTGTAAATACATATAAAATCTAAAAATACATAAGTGCAATCATGTGTACTTGATTAGGTGGGTAGGATCCTTCCAGGAGCGGGGCGGGGCAAGGTACACTCACCAATCACAGAGGAATAAGCAGCTCGATACTGTAAGCGAGACCAAAGCCCCACGTGTGTCGGCGTGTGATGCTGGAGCCAGAAATGCACACGGACCAATAGGACGCAGAAGCGTCATGATGATGTAGTGATCCCATGACCGGACCGTCGCATGCGCAGAGGAGTATAACAGACCAGTACAGCCATCTATAGTAAGGGCAGTAGTATTGACAAAGTTCGTCTCTGATAGAGCCAGTCAGTAAACAACATCCACTGTAGAGATACTTCATGTAGCGGCTTCATGTTGGTACCAGCGAGGACAATAGCCGCAGAGTTGCCTGGGGGACCTGGGGCATCCCACTTCACTCCAGGTACTTTTCAGCCATCACCGGATCAAGGTTGCAGTGAGCATCCTCACATCACTGGTTCAGGGAGGCGGAGCTTGCATGTCCAACGCTCTTTAGGTACTGAAGCACACACAATTGAGTACTCATGGGACGGTTGAGTGGTGAGGGCCAGATAAAAAGAGTAGATAACAGCATAAAAAAGAGAATTGGTCCAACGGCATATATTTCCAGCATAAATAAAACAAATGTAGAAAAATGAGATGGTGATGGTGAGGGTCCATAGTCCCGCCAAACGCTCTAGGGGAAAAGTGAAAAATAAAAACAAGTTAAAAACAGCATATAAAAAAATGGCACATATTAATAAAGCATATAGGACCGTAATGACTACGTATATTATGACATGCTAGGGGTAACAGTAAAGTCGACATTAAGCCCCTTGGGGCGTAATGTGTCGAGTTTGTGAATCCACCGTAGCTCACGGCGTTTTAACATTGTAACACGATCACTGCCATGCTTGGGCATAGGGATGTGATCACGTTCGTTGTGTCCAGCCTCAGTGAAATGCTTGGACACAGGAAGGTCCAAGCGTTTCTTTCATATAGTGTAGCGATGTTGGGTAATGCGTGTACGGAATTCAAGGGTGGTCTCTCTGACATACAATAATTTGCACAGGCAGGTAAGTACATATATTACAAACTTGGAAGTACAGGTCAAATAAAATTTAATCTTGTATTGTCTCTGTGTGCGAGGGTGCACAAAATGTGCACCCTTGCACATCATAGAGCAATTGACGCAGAGTCTGCATGGGAAAGATCCTGTGTTCTGAACGGTCAAGTATTTTTGGTCATTGGGTGATTTTAAGGAGACATCTGACTTAATAAGCCTGTCCCTGATGTTAGGGGGCCTGTGATATGACATCAGGGGCAGGCTCGAGAACTCAGGGACCTCAGGGAAACATTTAGAGAGAACAGGCCAGTGCTTTCTAATGACTGATGAGATTTTATGCGATATGTTGTTAAAGGTAGTAACAAAAGCAATGCGCAGGTGGTCATTAGACTGTTGTTTCCTCGACTGATGTATAAGGGAACGCCTATCCATTGTCATAACCATATCTTTGCTCTGTTGTAACAATTCTGCCGGATACCCTCTTTCAGAAAAATTACGCACCATGGTATCTAAAGATGGTCCTACCTGTGAATCTGAGCTAATGATGCGCTTAGCGCGCATCATTTGGCTCCTAGGTAATAACCTAATCATGGGTCTGGGGTGACAACTTTGAAAGTGTAGAACTGAATTGCTATCTGTAGGTTTTGTGTATAGCTCAGTTTTGAGACATCCAGCGTCAATCATGACTAGTGTTTAGCGGCATAGGCCATATTCGAATTTGCGATATTTCGCGAATATATGGACGAATATTCGTCATATATTCGCTAAATTCGCATATTCGTAATTTTTGTGTTTTATTTTCGCATATGCGAAAATTCGCATATGTGAAAATTTGCATTAGCAAAAAATTTGCATTAGCAAAAAATTTTAACATATGCGAAAATTCGTACACCAGTCTCACACAGTAGTATTAGAGCCTTCTTTACACCACACAAGCAGGAAGCAGGGATGATCACTGTGATGTGGACTATGAAAAAAAAAAAAAAATATATATATATATATATGTATATATATATGCGATATTCGCGAATAAAATTTGCATTGCGAATATTCGCGATCAACACTAATCATGACGCGTGTATCCAAGAACTGTACAGAAGATTCAGAAGAGGTAAGTGTAAATTTTATATTCCTGTCCATGTTATTGAGGAACTCGGCAAAAGCCAACAGCTCCGTGGCACTCCCCGCCCAGAGGAGGAGGATGTCGTCAATGTATCACCACCATCCCAGCACATGGCTGAAGTGGTGGGACACATAGACAGACTCCTCCTCCAGGGAGGCCACAAAAATGTTGGCATACATGGGGGCGACATTCGTCCCCATTGCCGTTCCAGAGGTCTGCAGGAAAAACTGGTCATTGAATAAAAAGTAGTTATTTGTAAGAACGAGATGAAGAGCAGAGATAATGAACTCAATCTTACTGGGAGACATGTCATGTGATAGCTTTCCTCACTGCCTCGATGCCACGGTCGTGAGGGATGGATATATGCAAACTCGTGACATCGAGGGAGGCCACTAATGTACCAGGGGGAACTGCCAGCTGTTCTATCTTCTTAAGAAAACAGATGTGTCGGACAAGTAGGAAAGGGCTCGCATGGCATAAGGGCTTAAAACTTGATCAAGAAAAATTGACAAACGGCTAGGAAGAGAGTCACGCCCAGAGATGATTGGACGTCCTGGGGGTTCTTCCAAAGATTTATGTATCTTTGGAAGAAGATAAAGTAAGGGCGTTCTTGAATGAGGTACAAACAAAAAGGTCTGCAGCGCTTGATCAATGATCCCAGATGCAAAGGCCTCATCAACCAACCTACAAATCTTTTTGCTAATCTCAAATTTAGGATTGTGAGAAAGTCGTGTATAGGTGTTTATGTCCCCCAGTTTCTTCATGGCCTCCCCAATGTATTTATAGCGGTCCATGACCACAACCGAGCCACCTTTGTCCGCAGGCTTGATGACTAGGTTGTGGTCATGGGCCAATTGGGTAAGTGCGCATTGTTGTTTACATGTCAGGTTCCTAAACATTGATGAAGGGGAAGAGGAGTGTAAACTTTTAATATCTCTCTTCACTGGTGAACAAAAGGTATCAAAAGGACCAGAATTGACCACTGGAGAAAAGGAACTAGGCAATTTCAAATCATAATCAGACAAAGCAAATCGTTCTGACACAGTACCTGAAGGAACATTATTAGAATGCGTATGTTCAAAACTGAGCAAGACCAATCTCATTATCAAACCAGTTCATGGAAGAGGAGGGACAAAAACTGAGTCCTTTGGACAAGTGTTCAATATGTTCGGTGGATAAAGTAAATGAAGATATATTTACCACGGAAGAACATGTGGTTACTTCCTCGGGTTGTACTTGGCTGTCCTGGAGTTAACAGAGCGAGGAGCCGGGATCTTGTAGCGCCGGTGGTGTCTGTAGCCTCCTCGCCGGATATGTCGTCGTTTGGATGGAAGGCCTGTCCTAAAAAAGGTTCAAGGTGGATGGTAGAAGCAGAGGCAAAATTAGAATTAGATTTGGATGTAGCGACAGCAGGGTCCCTGTTTTTAGATTTGCGAACATGGGTTTGGCCACTCCATTGATACACTTTATTGTTCTCATAGTCTATTGTATCATGGTGCCATTTATGTCTCTTCATGATTTCTTGTTCCCCTCTAAATTTGGTCAAAAAATTAGTCTGTTTGGAGATAAATTTGTTGTAGTCCTGAGGTGTAAGAACAGATTTTAAGGATTCATCCAATGCACCCACTCTGTTTTTGCTAGTAGCAACATCTTTGTTCAAAAATTTAATATTTAACATGATCAACTCAAGTGAGTATGTGTTAGCAATGGCTTCATATTTGGCCCGAAATTCAGCATCACCCATATATGCACTATCATGAGGCTGGACTCGCATCCCTCTTGGAATTCTCTGTGATCTCAAGTATTCTCCTAATGTGGTTAGATGCAGATTTAGAGAAAGCATACGCTTAGTTTCAGTTTCAAATTGGCATTGTAAATCAATAGCAGACGGCAAATGGAGGAATGAGGCATCTCCTACCAGAGAGTCAAGTATAAGGTTTACCTCACGGTCACTGTATGAAAAGGTGTCAGATGGACTTACAGTTTCTGAAGTGTTGTTATCCATGGTGAAGAAAAAGTGAAAAAATAAATAGAGTGGGTGCAAGCTCCAGATGACCAATCCAAATACATACAAAGTAGTGGCGGAGCAGCACTCCTCGAGTGTAAAAAACACAGGGGGGTGCAAGCAGACAAAGACCCGGTCCCAGGCACTGTAGACAAAGGCAAAAGATTCTGCAACACTCCGTAGTAAGTGAAAAAAAGATGAGTAGTTTATTCCATCAGACCAGTGCAACGTATTGATACATATTTCCTACATTGACCTTTCACATCTGCGCTCTATTGGCAGAGCCTGGCACAGGCAGGCTCTATCAATAAAAGAGCCACAGCAGCTACAAGAATTGGTCTACAGCTTCATTACTTCTAAGCAGTTTCTGCAGTAATTCAGCCCATATGTATGGCTGCAGTAGAATATACAGGCCAAAACTTTTCCCACATGAGAGGTTCATCCGTCACCACTGCATTTAAATATATATATATGCTGGTCTATATCCATTGAGTTCCTATAGCAGGGAAATGAACTAAATTGTAAGCCCTTTCTTATGGGTTCCTTACTAAGGCTGGGTTCACATTAAGTTTTCTCCCATACGGGTAGCGCATACGGCAGGGGAGAGCTAAAACCTCGCGTTCCCGTATGCTTTCGTATGCGCTCCCGTATGTAATTCATTTCAATGAGCCGGCCGGAGTGAAACGTTCGGTCCAGTCGGCTCATTTTTGCACCGTATGCGCTTTTACAACCGGACCTAAAACCGTGGTTGACCGTAGTATACCGTACCTTGTATGGTGGTCCCCAAAGTCAGAGTTACTTCCTTCCAGTAGGGTCCTCCTGGTGGGATAGCCCCTAGTCACCTCTTCCTTCTTCAATTTTGTGATGTTTGTATGTATATTTAATTGTGTATATGGTGTCGCAGGACCTTAAGTCATGTGACTAATGTTAATTCTCTTAGGGTATGTTGAAGGACCTTCCTAGGTCACGTGTGTGGTCACATGTCTAGACCATAATTCCTTGTGTAAAGTGAATGACAGATGGTATGGACCAATGAGCTCAAGACCAGCCCCTGCCCATATAAGGGAGCTGCCAGCCAATGCTCACTCTCTTGGTTTCCGGACTAGCAGAGAGTAGACATCCGTGCAACTTTCAAAGACAAGGCCAGGCCGAAGCCTGATAATACCAAACCGTGAGTTATAATACAACTCCCTGCTAAAGTCCGTGTGACTGCTGGACCTAAACTCAATCCCCTAAATCCAGTGGAACAGCGCATATAAATCTCCTGAGCTTAAAACTCACAAGGTCCCAACCAACTTTCAGGATCCTCATAGACTCTGATTGTTCAAAGACTGTTCCTGTTTGATTCTGTATAAAACCTGCAGTAAAAGTTCCAACAGTTTTCTGAAACCTCCGGTTGTGGACATTCATTTATTGTACCTCCCTATCGCTCTTGGGACGGGTGGCGATAGGACAAGCACATACAGAGGAGCCCTTACCCTGGCGTCACTACAATTAAGGGTTAAATTAGCACCCTTTAGTTACTGCACAGCTACACCCATATACCCTACACCCATACAAGCTTACCACACCACACGTGACACCTGCTGTTTGCTCAGGCCCTTTGAGGAAGCCACATTATTAGTAAGTCGCCAGGATTACAGGATGAACGACGTCATTCCACTGCTTCATTTTTACAACACGTGTTGGAAACGATGGCTGGTCAGGGCACTGGAGACGTGGCGCCTACATCTCATGGCCACTTGAGCCCTGTTGGGGCTGAGCTGGAGGAGGAGGAGGGGGAGGGGCACAGTGAAGAACAGTTTAGGTTTCACCAAATGGACATTTTTTTAGTAATCTGACAGGAGAGGAGGAGCAGGAGCAGCCAGAGGAGCTACAGGGTTATGAGGAAGCTGAGACAGAGGACCTAGACACACCTTGGCAGTATGCAGTGGAGATGGAGGCAGGGAGTCCCTCCGAGTCACTTGCACAAATGGCACGATGCATGCTCAGATGCTTGCGTACTGACTGCCGAATTGTCAACATGCTTGAGCGGGATAACTTCTGGCTCCCCACCTTATTGGACCCTCGCTACTGGCACAAAATGGGGGCATTTTTTACACCCACTGAGAGGCAGGACAAACTAACCTACTACAGAGAGATCCTACGTAGTCAGTTGACCGATGCCTAGCAGCGCCATCGTCCATCCACTAGCAGGTCTTACTTGGGGGGCCCTCTGCGCTCACCTTCCACTACCATGGCTGATGGGGAGGGGAGGAGTGGTAGGAGCAGTATCAGCTCCATCAGCAGCAGCTATAGTCTATAGTCGCTGATGAGTACCTTTCTTCACCCGCATAGTGAAGCAACTCATCAGCAACAGGTAGATATGGAGCAGGACCTGAACCAGCAGGTGGTGGCATACCTTGACATGGCCATGACAACAAACCTTGAAGATCCGCTGGACTTCTGGGCAACTAGCAGAGTTTGCCCTGAAAAAGCTGTCCTGCCCAGCCAGTAGTGTGCCATCAGATCCACTGTTTAGTGCAGCGGGGGCCATAGTCACCCCAAGGAGAACGCGTCTGTCCACGAAAAATGTGGAGAGACTGACCTTTGTGAAGATGAATCAGGCATGGATCAGCCAGGATTTCCAACTACCAATGCCAGATGCTTCAGTGTAGATTGACCATGGTGCTACACCAACACTTCACGAATATGGATAGTGCCAAACAGATTTAATCCCTTGGTGACGGAGCCCATTATGACCCTAAGGACGGGAGCATTTTTTGCAAATCTGACCACTGTCACTTTAAGCATTAATAACTCTGGGATGCTTTTACTTGTAAATTTGATTCCGAGATAGTTTTTTTCGTGACATATTCTACTTTATGTTAGTGGTAAATTTTCTCGATACTTGCATCATTTCTTGGTGAAAAATTCTAAAATTTGATGAAAAATTTGAAAATGTTGCATTTTTCTAACTTTAAAGCTCTCTGCTTGTAAGGAAAATAGACATTCCAAATAAATTATATTTTTATTCACATACAAAATATGTCTACTTTATATTTGCATCATAAAGTTAACATGTTTTTACTTTTGGAAGACATCAGAGGTTCAGCAGCAATTTTCCAATTTTTCGCAAAATTTTCAAAATCGGAATTTTTCAGGGACCAGTTCAGGTTTGAAGTGGATTTGAAGGGTCTTCATATTAGAAATACCCCATAAATGACCCCATTATAAATACTGCACCCCTCAAAGTATTCAAAATGACATTCAGTAAGTGTGTTAACCCTTTAGGTGTTTAACAGGAATAGCAGCAAAGTGAAGGAGAAAATTCAAAATCTTCATTTTTTACACTCGCATGTTCTTGTAGACCCAGTTTTTGAATTTTTACAAGGGGTGAAAGGAAAAAAATCCTCAAAATTTGTTACCCAATTTCTCTCAAGTAAGAAAATACCTCATATGTGTATGTCAAGTGTTCGGCGGGCGCAGTAGAGGGCTCAGAAGGGAAGGAGCAACAATGGGATTTTGGAGAGTGAGTTTTTCTGAAATGGTTTTTGGGGGGCATGTCACATTTAGGAAGCCCCTATGGTGCCAGGATAGCAACCCCCCCCCCCACATCGCACACTATTATGGAAACTACACCCCTCAAGGAACGTAAAAAGGGGTACAGTGAGCCTTAACACTCCACAGGTGTTTGACAACTTTTTGTTAAAGTTGGATGTGTAAATGAAAAAAAAAATTTTTTCACTAAAATGCTGGTTTTTCCCCAAATTTTACTTTTTTACAAGGGGTAATAGGAGAAATGCCCCCCAAAATTTGTAACCCATTTCTTCTGAGTATGGAAATACCCCATGTTTGGACATCAAGTGCACTGCGAGCTAACTACAATGCTCAGAAGAGAAGGAGCGCCATTGAGCTTTTAGAGAGATAATTTGTTTGGAATAGAAGTCCGGGGCCATGTGCATTTACAAAGCCCCCCGTGGTGCCAGAACAGTGGACCCCCCACATGTGACCCCATTTTGGAAACTACACCCCTCACGGAATGTAATAAGGGGTACAGTGAGCATTTACACCCTACTGGCGTTTGACAGATCTTTGGAACAGTGGGCTGTGCAAACGGACCACTGTTCCAAAAATATGTCAGACACCTGTGGGGCGTAAATGCTCACTGTACCCCTTGTTACATTCCGTGAGGGGTGTAGTTTCCAAAATGGGGTAACATGAGGGTATTTATTTTTTTGCATTTATGTCAGAACCGCTGTAAAATCAGCCACCCCTGTGCAAATCACCAATTTAGGCCTCAAATGTACATGGTGCACTCTCACTCCTGAGCCTTGTTGTGCGTCCGCAGAGCATTTTACTCCCACATATGGGGTATTTCCATATTTTGGGGGTCTTTTTTTCCTTTTACCTCTTGTGAAAATAAAAAGTAAAGGGCAACACCAGCATGTTAGTGTAAAAAAAATATTTTTTTTACACTAACAGGCTGGTGTAGCCCCCAACTTTTCCTTTTCATAAGGGGTAAAAGGAGAAAAAGCCCCCCAAAATTTGTAGTGAAATGCCCCATATGTGGCCCTAAACTGTTTCCTTGAAATACGACAGGGCTCCGAAGTGAGAGAGCGCCATGCACATTTGAGGACTAAATTAGGCATTGCATAGGGGTGGACATAGGGGTATTCTACGCCAGTGATTCCCAAACAGGGTGCCTCCAGCTGTTGCTAAATTCCCAGCATGCCTGGACAGTCAGTGGCTGTCCAGAAATGCGTGTTGTTGTTGTTTTGCAACAGCTGGAGGCTCCGTTTTGGAAACACTGCCGTACAATACGTTTTTCATTCTTATTGGAGGGGGGGGGGCAGTGTAAGGGGGTGTTTATGTAGGGTTTTACTCTTTATTAGGTGTTAGTGTAGTGTTTTTAGGGTACATTCACACTGGCGGGTTACGGTGAGTTTCCCGCTAGGAATTTGCGCTGCGGCGAAAAAATTTGCCACGGCTTATACTTGAAGCAGGAAACTTCTTGTAAACCTGCCTGTGTGAATGTACCCTGTACATTCATATGGGGTGCAAACCTCCAGCTGTTTCAAAACTACAACTCCCAGCATGCACTAACATACTGAGCATGCTGGCAGTTATAGTTTTGCAACAGCTGGAGGCACCCTGGTTGGATAACCTTCAGTTAGGTTCTGTCACCTAACTCAGTATTTTCCAACCAGTGTGCCTCCAGCTGTTGCAAAACTACAACTCCCAGCACGCACTGACAGACTGAGCATGCTGGCAGTTGTAGTTTTGCAACAGCTGGAGCACAATCCTAAATTTCAATGGTCTCCTGATGCTGCTGCCAACTCTAGGCTGTGCCATTCAAACAGTATATGGTCTCCTCATGCTTCAGCCAACTCCAGGCTTTGTCATTCAGACAATATATGGTTTACTGATGCTGCTGGGCCTGGGAATAAAAACTTTTGTTATGGTAGCACTGGCTACACAAAATCTTCAGTTTAATTTTCAAACTTCGTCTTTTTTTCTTAGGGATTGTGAAGCCCTGGTGTATCCTCATCCTTCAGCCAACTCAAGGCTGCACCATTCAGACACTTTATGGTCTCCTTCTAATGATGCCACCTCCAGGCTTTGTAATTGTGCTGCAATGTGACATGTGACTCCTTGTTAGATTAGTTCCTTTGTTCCCACACGCCAGTGCCTGGGACACTAAATATTGGGAGATAAAAGTTCCATTTCAAAATCCTCAATTTCAATATCTTAGATTTTTATTTAAAATTCTTATATTTCAATGGTCTACTCCAGGCTGTGCCATTCAGGCAATATATGGTTTACTGATGCTGCTGGGACTGGCTCTGGGAATAAAAATTTTGTTATCGTAGCACTTGCTATCCAAAATCTTCGGTTTAAATTTCAGAATCCATTTTATAGTCTTAGGGATTGAGAAGGCTTGGTGTTTACTCATGCTGCTGCCAACTACAACTATATGATATCCTCATGCTGCTAACCCCTCCATGCTGTGTCATTCAGCCACTATATGGTCTCCTCATGCTGCAAACACCTCCACGCTGTGTCATTCAGCCACTATATGGTCTCCTCATGCTTCAGCCTCATCCAAGCTGTGTCATTCAGCCACTATATGGTCTCTTCATGCTGCCAACACCTCCATGCTGTGTCATTAAGCCACTATATGGTCTCCTCATGCTGCCATCACCTCCATGCTGTTTCATTCAGCCACTATATGATCTCCTCATGCTGCCAAAACCTCCACGCTGTGTCATTCAGCCACTATACGGTCTCCTCATGCTTCAGCCTCATCAAAGCTGTGTCATTAGGCCACCCTATGGTCTCCTCATGCTGCCACACCTCCAAGTTGTGTCATTCAGCCACTATACGGTCTCCTCATGCTTCAGCCTCATCGAAGCTGTGTCATTAAGCCACCCTATGGTCTCCTCATGCTGCCACACCTCCACGTTGTGTCATTCAGCCACTATATGGTCTCCTCATGCTGCTAACACCTCCACGCTGTGTCATTCAGCCACTAAATGTTCTCCTCATGCTGCCAACACCTCCACGCTGTGTCATTCAGCCACTATATGGTCTCCTCATGCTGCCAACACCTCCACGCTGTGTCATTCAGCCACTATATGGCCTCCTCATGCAGCCAACACCTCCACGCTGTGTCATTCAGCCACTATATGGTCTCCTCATGCTGCCAACGCCTCCATGCTGTGTCATTCAGCCACTATATGGTCTCCTCATGCTGCCAACACCTCCACACTGTGTCACTCAACCACTATATGGTCTCCTCATGCTGCCATCACCTGCATGCTGTTTCAATCAGCCACTATATGATCTCCTCATGCTGCCAAAACCTCCACGCTGTGTCATTCAGCCACTATATGGTCTCCTCATGCTTCAGCCTCATCCAAGCTGTGTCATTCAGCCACTATATGGTCTTCTCATGCTGCCAAAACCTCCATGCTGTGTCATTCAGCCACTACATGGTCTCCTCATGCTGCCAACATCTCCACGCTATGTGATTCAGCCACTGTATGGTCTCCTCATGCTGCCAACTCCTCCACGCTGTGTCATTCAGCCACTATATGGTCTCCTCATGCTTCAGCCTCATCTAAGCTGTGTCATTCAACCACTACATGGTCTCCTCATGCTTCAGCCTCATCCAAGCTGTGTCATTCAGCCATTATATGGTCTCCTCATGCTGCCAACACCTCCACGCTGTTTCATTCAGCCACTATATGGTCTCCTCATGCTGCCAACACCTCCACGCTGTGTCATTCAGCCACTATATGGTCTCCTCATGCTTCAGCCTCATCCAAGCTGTGTCATTAAGCCACTATATGGTCTCCTCATGCTTCAGCCTCATCCAAGCTGTCATTAAGCTACTATATGGTCTCCTCATGCTACCAACACCTCCACGCTGTGTCACTCAGCCACTATATAGTCTCCTCATGCTTCAGCCTCATCCAAGCTGTGTCATTCAGCCACTATATGGTCTTCTCATGCTGCCAAAACCTCCACGCTGTGTCATTCAGCCACTACATGGTCTCCTCATGCTGCCAACATCTCCACGCTGTGTGATTCAGCCACTGTATGGTCTCCTCATGCTGCCAACTCCTCCACACTGTGTCATTCAGCCACTATATGGTCTCCTCATGCTTCAGCCTCATCCAAGCTGTGTCATTCAGCCATTATATTGTCTCCTCATACTGCTAACACCTCCATGCTGTTTCATTCAGCCACTATATGGTCTCCTCATGCTGCCAACACCTCCACGCTGTGTCATTCAGCCACTATATGGTCTCCTCATGCTTCAGCCTCATCCAAGCTGTGTCATTTAGCCACTAAATGGTCTCCTCATGCTTCAGCCTCATCCAAGCTGTCATTAAGCCACTATATGGTCTCCTCATGCTGCCACATCTCCATGCTGTGTCATTCAGCCTCTATATGGTCTCCTCATGCTTCAGCCTCATCCAATCTGTGTCATTCATCCACTATATTGTCTTCTCAGGCTGCAAACACCTCCACGCTGTGTCATTCAGCCACTACATGGTCTCCTCATGCTGCCAACACCTCCACGCTGTTTCCTTCAGCCACTATATGGTCTCCTCATGCTGCCAACACCTCCACGCTGTGTCATTCAGCCACTATATGGTCTCCTCCTGCTTCAGCCTCATCCAAGCTGTGTTATTCAACCACTATATGGTCTCCTCATGCTTCAGCCTCATCCAAGCTGTGTCATTCAGCCACTATATGGTCTCCTCATGCTGCTAACACCTCCACGCTGTGTCATTCAGCCACTAAATGTTCTCCTCATGCTGCCAACACCTCCACGCTGTGTCATTCAGCCACTATATGGTCTCCTCATGCTGCCAACACCTCCACGCTGTGTCATTCAGCCACTATATGGCCTCCTCATGCAGCCAACACCTCCACGCTGTGTCATTCAGCCACTATATGGTCTCCTCATGCTGCCAACGCCTCCATGCTGTGTCATTCAGCCACTATATGGTCTCCTCATGCTGCCAACACCTCCACACTGTGTCACTCAACCACTATATGGTCTCCTCATGCTGCCATCACCTGCATGCTGTTTCAATCAGCCACTATATGATCTCCTCATGCTGCCAAAACCTCCACGCTGTGTCATTCAGCCACTATATGGTCTCCTCATGCTTCAGCCTCATCCAAGCTGTGTCATTCAGCCACTATATGGTCTTCTCATGCTGCCAAAACCTCCATGCTGTGTCATTCAGCCACTACATGGTCTCCTCATGCTGCCAACATCTCCACGCTATGTGATTCAGCCACTGTATGGTCTCCTCATGCTGCCAACTCCTCCACGCTGTGTCATTCAGCCACTATATGGTCTCCTCATGCTTCAGCCTCATCTAAGCTGTGTCATTCAACCACTACATGGTCTCCTCATGCTTCAGCCTCATCCAAGCTGTGTCATTCAGCCATTATATGGTCTCCTCATGCTGCCAACACCTCCACGCTGTTTCATTCAGCCACTATATGGTCTCCTCATGCTGCCAACACCTCCACGCTGTGTCATTCAGCCACTATATGGTCTCCTCATGCTTCAGCCTCATCCAAGCTGTGTCATTAAGCCACTATATGGTCTCCTCATGCTTCAGCCTCATCCAAGCTGTCATTAAGCTACTATATGGTCTCCTCATGCTACCAACACCTCCACGCTGTGTCACTCAGCCACTATATAGTCTCCTCATGCTTCAGCCTCATCCAAGCTGTGTCATTCAGCCACTATATGGTCTTCTCATGCTGCCAAAACCTCCACGCTGTGTCATTCAGCCACTACATGGTCTCCTCATGCTGCCAACATCTCCACGCTGTGTGATTCAGCCACTGTATGGTCTCCTCATGCTGCCAACTCCTCCACACTGTGTCATTCAGCCACTATATGGTCTCCTCATGCTTCAGCCTCATCCAAGCTGTGTCATTCAGCCATTATATTGTCTCCTCATACTGCTAACACCTCCATGCTGTTTCATTCAGCCACTATATGGTCTCCTCATGCTGCCAACACCTCCACGCTGTGTCATTCAGCCACTATATGGTCTCCTCATGCTTCAGCCTCATCCAAGCTGTGTCATTTAGCCACTAAATGGTCTCCTCATGCTTCAGCCTCATCCAAGCTGTCATTAAGCCACTATATGGTCTCCTCATGCTGCCACATCTCCATGCTGTGTCATTCAGCCTCTATATGGTCTCCTCATGCTTCAGCCTCATCCAATCTGTGTCATTCATCCACTATATTGTCTTCTCAGGCTGCAAACACCTCCACGCTGTGTCATTCAGCCACTACATGGTCTCCTCATGCTGCCAACACCTCCACGCTGTTTCCTTCAGCCACTATATGGTCTCCTCATGCTGCCAACACCTCCACGCTGTGTCATTCAGCCACTATATGGTCTCCTCCTGCTTCAGCCTCATCCAAGCTGTGTTATTCAACCACTATATGGTCTCCTCATGCTTCAGCCTCATCCAAGCTGTGTCATTCAGCCACTATATGGTCTCCTCATGCTGCCAACACCTCCACGCTGTGTCATTCAGCCACTATATGGTCTCCCCATGCTGCCAACACCTCCATGCTGTGTCATTCAGCCACTATATGGTCTCCTCATGCTGCCAACACCTCCATGCTGTGTCATACAGCCACTATATGGTCTCCTAATGCTTTAGCCTCATCCAAGCTCTGTCATTCAGCCACTATATGGTCTCCTCATGCTGCCAACACCTCCACTCTGTGTCATTCAGCCACAATACGGTCTCCTCATGCTGCCAACACCTCCACGCTGTGTCATTCAGCCACTATATGGTCTCCTCATGCTGCCAACACCTCCACGCTGTTTCATTCAGCCACTATATGGTCTCTTCATGCTGCCAACACCTCCATGCTGTGTCATTCAGCCACTATATGGTCTCCTCATGCTGCCACACCTCCATGCTGTGTCATTCAGCCACTATATGGTCTCCTCATGCTTCATCCTCATCCAAGCTGTGTCCTTAAGCCACTATATGGTCTCCTCATGCTGCCAACACCTCCACGCTGTGTCATTCAGCCACCATATGGTCTCCTCATACTGCCAACACCTCCACACTGTGTCATTCAGCCACTATATGGTCTCCTCATGCTTCAGCCTCCTCCAAGCTGTGTCATTCAGCCACTATATAGTCTTCTCATGCAGCCATCACTATATGGTCTCCTCATGCTGCGAACACCTCCACGCTGTGTCATTGAGCCACTATATGGTCTCCTCATGCTTCAGCCTCCTCCAAGCTGTGTCATTCAGCCACTATATAGTCTTCTCATGCAGCCATCACTATATGGACTCCTCATGCTGCGAACACCTCCACGCTGTGTCATTGAGCCACTATATAGTCTCCTCATGCTTCAGCCTCATCCAAGCTGTGTCATTCAGCCACTATATGGTCTCCTCATGCTTCAGACTAATCCAAGCTTTGTCATTCAGCCACTATATGGTTTTCTCATGCTGCCAACACCTCCACGGTGTGTCATTCAGCCACTATATGGTCTCATCATGCTTCAGCCTCATCTAAGCTGTGTCATTAAGCCACTATACGGCCTCCTCATGCTGCCAACACCTCCACCTCCTCATGCTTTCAACACCTCATTCAGCCACTATATGGTCTCCTCATGCTGCCAACACTTCCACGCTATGTCATTCAGCCACTGTATGATCTCCTCATGCTGCCAACACCTCCACACTGTGTCATTCAGCCACTATATGGTCTCCCCACGCTGCCAACACCTCCATGCTGTGTCATTCAGCCAGTATATGGTCTCCCCATCCTGCCAACACCTCCATGCTGTGTCATTCAGCCACTAAATGGTCTCCTCAGTCTGCCAACACCTCCACGCTGTGTCATTCAGCCACTATATGGTCTCATCATGCTTCAGCCTCATCTAAGCTGTGTCATTAAGCCACTATACGGCCTCCTCATGCTGCCAACACCTCCACCTCCTCATGCTGCCAACACCTCATTCAACCACTATATGGTCTTCTCATGCTGCCAACACTTCCACGCTATGTCATTCTGCCACTATATGATCTCCTCATGCTGCCAACACCTCCACGCTGTGTCATTCAGCCACTATATGGTCTCCTCATCCAAGCTGCATCTTTCAGCCACTATATGGTCTCCTCATGCTGCCAACACCTCCACTCTATGTCATTCAGCCACTATATGGTCTCCTCATGCTGCCAACACCTCCACACTGTGTCATTCAGCCACTATATGGTCTCCTCATGCTGCCAACACCTCCACTCTGTGTCATTCAGTCACTAAATGGTCTCCTCATGCTGCCAACACCTCCCCGCTGTGTCATTCAGCCGTTATATGGTCTCCTCATCCAAGTTGCGTCATTCAGCCACTATAGGGTCTCCTCATGCTGCCAACACCTCCACTCTGTGTCAATCAGCCACTATGTGGTCTCCTCATGCTGCCAACACCTCCACACTGTGTCATTCAGCCACTATATGGTCTCCTCATGCTGCCAACACCTCCACTCTGTGTCATTCAGCCACTATATGGTCTCCCCATCCTGCCAACACCTCCATGCTGTGTCATTCAGCCACTAAATGGTCTCCTCATGCTGCCAACACCTCCACGCTGTGTCATTCAGCCACTATATGGTCTGCTCATGCTGCCAACACCTCAACTCTGTGTCATTCACCAACTATATGGTCTCCTCATGCTCCCAACACCTCCACGCTGTGTCATTCAGCCACTATATGGTCTCGTCATGCTTCAGCCTCATCCAAGCTGTGACATTAAGTCACTATACGGCCTCCTCATGCTGCCAACACCTCCATGCTGTGTCATTCAGCCACTATATGGTCTCCTCATGCTGCCAACACCTCCACTCTGTGTCATTCAGCCACTATATGGTCTCCTCATGCTGCTAACACCTCCACGCTGTGTCATTCAGCCACTATATGGTCTCCTCATACTTCAGCCTCATCCAAGCTTTGTCAATAAGTCACTATACGGCCTCATCATGCTGCCAACACCTCCATGCTGTGTCATTTAGCCACTATATGGTCTCCTTATGCAGCCAACACCTCCACTCTGTGTCATTCAGCCACTACATGGTCTCCTTATACTGATGCCACCTCCAGGCTCTATCATTGTGTTCTCTGCGGCAGTGATTCTAAAAGCGATGCCTGTAATCTGCATGTCATTCTGAATAACACTATTATTTCACTATCCCAGCAAACTCCAAATACGTGAACACAGCAAAGTGTTCTACACCCCTATTGAGGCTCTCTGTAGGCCAGAAATAGACATTTTTAATATAGGTTCGTCGTGAATAAATTCGGCTCCAAAAAATTTTTTCGAAAAATTCGGCGAATCGGCCAAATCAAATTTTTCTAAACTTCGCTCATTTCTAGTGTTTGCCAAGGAAATAAGTTCTGAGAGAATTCAAATCCACATCAGAAGTTCCATCGTGGAACTTTTGCTGGGAGCATACAGCCCAGGAAAATGAATTGAATTCAGTAAATAAATCAATTGGACTGTGTTGCAAGGCAAATCCACACAGAATTCCTTGTAAACATTCCTTGCGGATTCCACCATAAAAATCCTTAGAGTGAATGAGTTCTAGCAGTTTGGAAAATTAATTGCAGCTAACATAGTCCCTTTAAATGAGTTGTCCAGGGATGAAAATATTTTGAGAAAGGATCCAAGCGCTGTCAAAGTATATATATAAAAAAAGATATGGTATAGATGGCATGGCACTGCAGTCTCTTGGAACTGACGCGATGTGGTGTAACTGGATGTATTAGTGTTCGTGGTGGTGCTCTGGCATTTAGGCAGCGGTGACATGTGACAGGTATGCAATAGAATAAAGATGAACCGGCAGACTCACCACTTTGCTTCTTCTTCTTTATTGCATTAATGCATTAGCAATGCAATGACATACCATGGCCGGAGGAAGCACAGTAAAACGTGCAAAACGGAATCTGTTGCCTATTGTATCCCCCCACTGTTCACCCTGACACCCCGTATATGTGAGTATGTCATTGCATTGCTAATGCATTAATGCAATAAAGAAGAAGCAAAGTGGTGAGTCTGCCGGTTCATCTTTATTCTATTGCATACCTGTTATATAAAAAAAAAAGCTGACCTGCTCTTATCCCTCATCCCTTTATTCTCATCAGTTCTTTAGTCCCTTGTATTTCTTCCTGTGACGTGTAACTGTTCATTCAGTATCTTTAGCAAAACCAGGAGGGGGTCCAAGACGCAACAAAATAAAAAAATACTTTCCACAATGAGGCTAAAAGGGACAGCACGTCAGACACTTTCTCAAAATGTTTTTGTCTCCTTAACAGTTTCAACATCTTGACATAAACAAAAATATTACCTAACAGCAATCAAAGATCCTTAAAATAATGAGGATTTTGAACATAAACAATATAAGAAATAGAAAGTTTCCCATTTGTGGTGCCAAAGGTTGGAGGCTATGCTGCAAAGTGCCCTTGTTAAAACGTATATGTAATACATACGGTATGTGACAAAGTGCTCTGATAAATTAAATCTGCAAGATCATTATTAGTAGAGTAAAGCTGGATTTATTCTAAAACCTGAACTTAAAAGAACTTGTCATCAAAAAGAAATATTGGAAATACTCCACCTAGTGGTTGTTAAGGGCTAAAAAAGAAAGTAAATGTATACCACAGATTCACGTGTATATAGTAGACAAGTTTGGCTTTAAATAACAAGATTTAAAAAAAATCATGACAAAAGAAACGTCTTTTACATAAAGTAAAGCTCCACAACTAAAGGTGACCAAAACTATGTGATTCCCATAATGCGTACATAATAGTTAACCTGTAGAGGTCACAGGCTGTATCTCCATTAATGTCTATGGGAGGAGGCATGGTGGCTATGTATTAGCCATCACGCCCCCTCCCATAGACAGGAATGGAGGGGCATCGAGTGACTTATTGAACACGGAAACTCCAAGCTTCCATGTTCCGGATGCTGCCGGGCCGGAGACCGTGGGGGTCCCCAGCAGCGGGACTCCCACGATCAGGCATCTTATCCCCTATCCTTTGGATAGGGGATTAGATGTTTTTTTGCGGGAGTACTCCTTTAAAAAATTTTTAAAAAGTTATGGTTTTAATAAATATGAAGAAGTCCCTCCCCCCAATAAAAAATATTAAATTGGCCTTGTTTTACAAATAAAGAAATGTAAAAAAAAAAAAAAAAAGTTGTGTGCCTTACAGTCATTCTGAGGGAAGAGAGAGAGAAACTAACAGGCAGGGAGAGAGATATAGGGAGAGAGATAGGATAGAGAACAAAGAAAAACAGACAGACAGTGTGAGTGTGTGTGTGTGTGTGTGTGTCACGATTCGGCTAGCTGGTTGTGGATCCTCTGTGTCAGCGAGGGATTGGCGTGGACCGTGCCGGTGGACCGGTTCTAAGATGCTACTGGTGTTCACCAGAGCCCGCCGCAAAGCGGGATGGTCTTGCTGCGGCGGTAGCAACCAGGTCGTATCCACTAGCAACGGCTCAACCTCGCTGACTGCTGAGAAGGCGTGGGACAGAAGGACTAGGCAGAGGCAAGGTCAGACGTAGCAGAAGGTCGGGGCAGGCGGCAAGGTTCGTAGTCAATATGGATAGCAGGAGATCTGGAAACACAGGCTCTGGACAACACTAAACGCTTTCACTGGCACAAGGCAACAAGATCCGGCAAGGAAGTGCAGGGGAAGTGAGGTAATATAGCCATTGGTGCACTGGCCCTTTAAGTCTCAGAGAGCTGGCGCGCGCGCGCCCTAGAGAGCGGAGCCGCGCGCGCCAGCACATGACAGCCGGGGACCGGGACGGGTAAGTGACTTGGGATGCGATTCGCGAGCGGGCGCGTCCCGCTATGCGAATCGCATCCCCGCCGGCAATGTCAGTGCAGCGCTCCCGGTCAGCGGGTCTGACCGGGGCGCTGCAGAGAGAGAGACGCCGTGAGCGCTCCGGGGAGGAGCAGGGACCCGGAGCGCTCGGCGTAACAGTGTGTGTGTGTGTTTATGTGTGTGTGTGTGTGTGTGTGTTTGTGAACAGCAGATAGAATTCTCATTCAGGAGCCAAAATCCATTCCTGATATATAACATCCACAGTGCAGAAATCCTATAGAGTCATCTATATAAGGATCAACAGCAAAGAAGTGCTCATCCCCAGCTTGTGTGTGTGACGGCTGATCATAAGGGGGACCTCCTGTCCATGCATACACAAGCCTCATCGAGTACCACAAAGCCCAGAAAGCCATTTTAAAGGCTGATACAAAATAAAAAACAACAGTGAACAAGCCGTGAACCGTACAAAGCTGTATACCAGTGTTTCACTGGAACACATATCATATCCCTCTAGTTTTGTCATAGCAAAAAAGCAGTAAACGCCTTTAAGGCACACGCATTTGCGCTGTTTATACAGTTTTCCTGCATACCAGTGTTTCACTCAAACACGTATCATATTGTTCTGGTTGTGTCATAAACACTTTTCCTGCATTCTAGTACAGTCATGGCTGTAAATTTGGCACTAGAGATGAGGGAATTTTTGACAAATTTGATTCAGCCGATTCACCGAATTTTCCCAAACAATTTGGTTCGATCTGAATTTTTTAGCGGCAAATCACTATTAAAAACAGCTATTTCCGGGCTACAGAGAGCCTCAATACGGGTGTTGAACACCTTGCCTTACTGTAACACGCATAGGTTGTGTGCTTGGTTAGTGAAATAATATTGTTATTCAGTATGACATGCAGATTCTTTTGGAAATGTCCTTCATGCCATGAGAATGTAGTGACAAGAGTTACCTTCCATTCTGGACTTCTTACCTGGCTTTTATGAATCAAAATTATTTATTTAATTTCTACAAAATTTTATTTCAAAATTTAAAAGTCACTTTTCATAAATTATAAAAAGTCCTTAACCCCTACAGGACCCATGACGTAATGGTACGTCCCGACACCCTGGGTCTTAAGGACCAGGGACGTACATTTACATCATGGGCAGTTTTAGTCCCCGCCGTGCGCCGGGCGGGGATCGGAGCGGAATGCCTGCTGAAACCATTCAGCAGGCATCCCGTGCAAATGCCCAGGGGGATCATCAGACCCCCCCATGTCAGCGATCGCGGCAAATCGCAAGTGAATTCACACTTGCGATTTGCGCGATTCCGGGTCATTACGGGTCTATAGTGACCCGGTGACCCGGAATGTAAGGGGGATAGCGGGTGTCTAAGACACCCACGATCCCCCTGAAGGCATAGGAGTGAGGTGGCACGGGTGCCACCCCTCCTATCCCTGCTATTGGTGGTCTAGACGCGACCACCAATAGCAGATCGGGGGCGGGGGGGTTTACTTTTGTTTTCCCCGTCCTGCCCTCCCACAATAGGCGTGGCAGGACGGGGAAACAACGGGGACCGGCGCCGAAGATCCACTTACCGATCCGGGCGGGCGTCGGAGGCTGCAGGCGACGGAGATCGGCGGGCGGCGATGACGTGCAGCTGGATCTGACGGAAGCCGGTGAGTTGCCTAGCAACATCTGGAGGGTACAGTTTGAGACCATTATACAGTGGTCTCTAACTGTAGCCCCCCAGATGTTGCAAAACTACAACTCCCAGCATGCCCAGACAGCTGTTTGGGCATGCTGGAATATGTAGTTTTGCAACAGCTGGAGGGCTACAGTTTGAGACCACTATATAGTGGTGCCTAAACTGTAGCCCTCCAGATCTTGCAAAACTACAACTCCTAGCATGCTCAAACAACTGTTTGCTGTCAGGGCATGCTGGGAATTGTAGTTTTGCAACAGCTGGAGGACCACAGTTTGGAGATCACTTTGCAGTGTTCTCTAAAACTGTAGCCCTCCAGATGCAAAACTGCAAATCCCAGCATGTCCAAACAGCAATCAGCTGTCTCGGCATGCTGGGAGTTGCAGTTGCGTACCTCCAGCTATTGCATAACTACATCTCCCAGCATGCCCTTTGGCGATCAGTACATGCTGGGAGTTGTAGTTTTGCAACAGCTGGAGGCACACTGGTTAGAAAATACTGAGTTAGGTAACAGAACCTAACTGAAGGTTTTCCAACCAGTGTGCCTCCAGCTGTTGCAAAAGTACAACTCCCAGCATGCACGGTCTGTCAGTACATGCTGGGAGTTGTAGTTTTGAAACAGCTGGAGGTTTGCCCCCCCATGTGAACGTACAGGGTACATTCACACGGGCAGGCTTACAGTAAGTTTCCTGCTTCAAGTTTGGGCTGCGGCAAATTTTTCGCCGCACCTCAAACTTCCAGCGACAAACTCACCGTAACCCGCCAGTACGAATGTACCCTAAAAACACTACACTACACTAACACATAATAAAGGGTAAAACACTACATATACACCCCCTTACACTGCCCCCCCCCCAATAAAAATGAAAATGTATTGTCTGGCAGTGTTTCCAAAAAGGAGCATCCAGCTGTTGCAAAACAACAACTCCCAGCATTTCCGGACAGCCACTGACTGTCCAGGCATGCTGGGAATTTAGCAACAGCTGGAGGCACCCTGTTTGGTAATCACTGGCATAGAATACACCTATGTCCACCCCTGTGCAATCCCTAATTTAGTCCTCAAATGCACATGGCGCTCTCTCACTTCGGAGCTCTGTCGTATTTCAAGGAAACAGTTTAGGGCCACATATGGGGTATCTCCGTACTCAGGAGAAATTGCACTACAAATTTTGGGGGGCTTTTTCTCCTTTTACCCCTTATGAAAAGGAAAAGTTGGGGCTACACCAGCTTGTTAGTGTAAAAAAATAAAAAAAATTTACACTAACATGCCAGTGTTGCCCTTTACTTTTTATTTTCACAAGCGTTAAAAGGAAAAAAAGACCCCCAAAATTTGTAACGCAATTTCTCCTGAGTACTGAAATACCCCAGATGTGGGCGTAAAATGCTCTGTGGGCGCACAACAAGGCTCAGGAGTGAGAGCGCACTATGTACATTTGAGGTCTAAATTGGTGATTTGCACAGGGGTGGCTGATTTTACAGCGGTTCTGACATAAACCCCCCCAAAAAAAATACCAACATGTGACCCCATTTTGGAAACTACACCCCTCACGGAATGTAATAAGGGGTACAGTGAGCATTTACGCCCCACAGGTGTCTGACAGATTTTTGGAACAGTGGTCCGTGAAAATGAAAAATTTAATTTTTCATTTGCACAGCCCACTGTTCCAAAGATCTGTCAAACGCCAGTGGGGTGTAAATACTCACTGCACCCCTTATTAAATTCTGTGAGGGGTGTAGTTTCCAAAATAGGGTCACATGTGGGGGGTTCCACTGTTCTGGCACCACGGGGGGCTTTGTAAACGCACATGGCCCCTGACTTCCATTCCAAAAATTTTTTTTCCCAAAAGCTCAATGGCGCTCCTTCTCTTCTGAGCATTGTAGTGCGCCAGCAGAGCACTTGACGTCCACACTAAGGGTATTTCCATACTCAGAAGAGATGGGGTTACAAATTTTGGGGAGTCTTTTCTGCTATTAACCCTTGCAAAAATGTGAAATTTGGGGGGAAACACACATTTTAGTGATTTTTTTTTTTTTTACATATGCAAAAGTCGTGAAACCCCTGTGGGGTATTAAGGCTCGCTTTATTCCTTGTTACGTTCCTCAAGGGGTCTAGTTTCCAAAATGGTATGCCATGTGTTTTTTTTGCTGTTCTGGCACCATAGGGGCTTCCTAAATGTGACATGCCCCCCGAGCAAAATTTGCTCTCAAAAAGCCAAATATGACTCCTTCTCTTCTGAGCATTGTAGTTCACCCGTAGTGCACTTCAGGTCAACTTATGGGGTACCTCCATACTCAGAAGAGATGGGGTTACAAATTTTGGGGGGTCTTTTCTGCTATTAACCCTTGCAAAAATGTGAAATTTGTGAGGAAACACACATTTTAGTGAAAAAAAAAATTTTTTTTTACATATGCAAAAGTCGTGAAACACCTGTGGGGTATTAAGACTCACTTAATTCCTTGTTACGTTCCTCAAGGGGTCTAGTTTCCAAAATGGTATGGCATGTGTTTTTTTTTTTTTTGCTGTTCTGGCACCATAGGGGCTTCCTAAATGCAACATGCCCCCCAAAAACCATTTCAGAAAAATGTACTCTCCAAAATCCCCTTGTCGCTCCTTCGCTTCTGAGCCCTCTACTGAACAATTTACATAGACATATGAGGTATGTCCTTACTCGAGAGAAATTGGGCTACAAACATAAGTATACATTTTCTCCTTTTACCCCTTGTAAAAATTAAAAAATTGGGTCTACAAGAATATGCGAGTGTAAAAAATGAAGATTGTGAATTTTCTCCTTCACTTTGCTGCTATTCCTGTGAAACACCTAAAGGGTTAAAACGCTGACTGAATGTCATTTTGAATACTTTGGGGGGTGCAGTTTTTATAATGGGGTAATTTGTGGGGTATTTCTAATATGAAGACCCTTCAAATCCACGTCAAACCTGAACTGGTCCCTGAAAAATAGTGAGTTTGAAAATTTTGTTAAAAATTGGAAAATTGCTGCTGAACTTTATAGCTCTGGTGTCTTCCAAAAGTAAAAACTCATCAATTTTATGATGCAAACATAATGTAGACATATTGTATATGTGAATCAAATTTTTTTTTATTTGGAATATCCATTTTCCTGACAAGCAGAGAGCTTCAAAGTTAGAAAAATGCAAATTTTTCATCAAATTTTGGGATTTTTCATCAAGAAAGGATGCAAGTTACCATAAAATTTTACCACTATGTTGAAGTAGAATATGTCACGAAAAAACAATCTCGGAATCAGAATGATAACTAAAAGCATTCCAGAGTTATTAATGTTTAAAGTGACAGTGGTCAGATGTGCAAAAAACGCTCTGGTCCTGAGGTGTAAAATGGCCTGGTCCTTAACCCCTTAACAACGCAGGACGTATATTTACGTCCTGCACCGTCTCCCGCGATATGAAGCGGGATCGCGGTGATGTGCCGTATTAACCCTTTAGAAGCGGCGGTCAAAGCTGACCGCCGCTTCTAAAGTGAAAGTGAGAGTGACCCGGCTGCTCAGTCGGGCTGTTCGGGACTGCCGCGGTGAAATCGCGGCGTCCCGAACAGCTGACCGGACACCGGGAGGGCCCTTACCTGCCTCCTCGGTGTCCGATCGGCAAATGACTGCTCCGTGCCTGAGATCCAGGCAGGAGCAGTCAAGCGCCGATAACACTGATCACAGGCGTGTTAATACACGCCTGTGATCTGTGTAAAAGATCAGTGTGTGCAGTGTTATAGGTCCCTATGGGACCTATAACATTGCAAAAAAAAATGTAAAAAAAAAGTGTTAATAAAGGTCATTTAACCCCTTCCCTAATAAAAGTTTGGATCACCCCCCTTTTCCCATAAAAAAAATAAAACAGTGTAAAAAAAAATATAAATAAACATATGTGGTATCGCCGCATGCGTAAATGTCCGAACTATAAAAATATATCATTAATTAAACCGCACGGTCAATGGCGTACGCGCAAAAAAATTCAAAAGTCCAAAAAAGCGTATTTTGGTCACTTTTTATACCATTAAAAAATGAATAAAAAGGGATCAAAAAGTCCGATCAAAATAGAAATCATACCGATAAAAACTTCAGATCACGGCGCAAAAAATGAGTCCTCATACCGCCCTGTACGTGGAACAATAAAAAAGTTGTAGGGGTCAGAAGATGACATTTTTAAACGTATTGTTTCGCCGAGCGCTCCGGGTCCCCGCTCCTCCCCGGAGCGCTCGCAACATCCTCGCAATTGCAGCGCCCCGGTCAGACCTGCTGACCGGGTGCGCTGCGATACCTCTCCCAGCCGGGATGCGATTCGCGATGCGGCAGGCACCTGCTCGCGATGCGCATCCCGGCTCCCGTACCTGACTCGCTCTCCGTCGGTCTTGTCCCGGCGCGCGCGGCCCCGCTCCCTAGGGCGCGCGCGCGCCGGGTCTCTGCGATTTAAAGGGCCAGTGTGCCGCTGATTGGCGCCTGGTTCTAATTAGTGAATTCACCTGTGCACTTCCCTATATAACCTCACTTCCCCTTCCCTTCCTTGCCGGATCTTGTTGCCATTGTGCCAGTGAAAGCGTTTCCTTGTGTGTTCCTAGCCTGTGTTCCAGACCTCCTGCCGTTGCCCCTGACTACGATCCTTGCTGCCTGCCCCGACCTTCTGCTACGTCCGACCTTGCTCTTGTCTACTCCCTTGTACCGCGCCTATCTTCAGCAGTCAGAGAGGTTGAGCCGTTGCTAGTGGATACGACCTGGTTGCTACCGCCGCTGCAAGACCATCCCGCTTTGCGGCCGGCTCTGGTGAATACCAGTAGCAACTTAGAACCGGTCCACTAGCACGGTCCACGCCAATCCCTCTCTGGCACAGAGGATCCACCTCCTGCCAGCCGAATCGTGACACGTATAAATTTTCCTGCATGTAATTATGATTTTTTCCAGAAGTGCGACAAAATCAAACCTATATAAGTAGGGTATCATTTTAACCGTATGGACCTACAGAATAATGATAAGGTGAAATTTTTACCGAAATATGCACTGCGTAGAAACGGAAGCCCCCAAAATTTACAAAATGGTGTTTTTTCTTCGATTTTGTTGCACAATTATTATTTTTTCCGTTTCGCCGTGCATTTTTGGGTAAAATGACTAATGTCACTGCAAAATAGAATTGGCGATGCAAAAAATAAGCCATAATATGGATTTTTAGGTGGAAAATTGAAAGGGTAATGATTTTTAAAAGGTAAGTAGGAAAAAACGAAGGTGCAAAAACGGAAAAACCCTGAGTCCTTAAGGGGTTAAGGGGTTAAACAAAGTCTGCAAACTACAAGGCGATCAGATGAGTGCTAAACATTGTTACATGCACATTACAGACAGAGCTGTAGCTAGCTCTTTTTGCTCCATATGGACAGGACATCATGGAACCTGCAACACAAACATATTAGTACAGTGGTCCCTCAACATACTATGGTGATCCGTTCCAAATGAACCATCGTTTGTTGAAACCATCGCATGTTGAGGGATCCGTGCAATGGAAAGAATAGGAAGTTATACTCACCTGTCCCCACCGCTCCGGACCGTCACCGCTCGTCACCGCTGTCCTGGATGTCGCCCTTCATCGCTGTTGCCGCGTCTCCGTGGTGTCCCCGACGCTCCAAACATCTCTGCTTGTAGATCACTGTATAGTGGTCTCAAACTGTAGCCCTCCAGATGTTGCAAAACTGCAAATACCAGCATGCCCAGACAGCAAATAGCTGAGCCGCGCGGCTAAAAGTGAAAGTAAAATGTGCCGATTAGCTCAGGGAGCTGTTCGGGATCGCCGCGGTATAATCGCGGCATCCCGAACAGCTGTACTTCAGGAGGAAGGTCTCTTACCTTCCTTCCTGCAGTCCAATTGCCGAATGAATGCTTCAAGCCTGAGATCCAGGCTTGAGCATTCAATCGCCGAAAACACTGATTGATGCATTCCTATGGAGATGCATCAATAAGTGGTAAAGATCAGTAAATGCAATGTTATAGCCCCTTATGGGAGCTATAATATTGCATAAGAAAAGTGTAAAAAAAAATCATTAAGCCTTTCAATGATCCCTTCCCCTAATAAAAGTTTGAATCACCTGGCATTTCCAAGAATAAAAAAAAAAGCAGTGTAAATAAAAATAAACATATGTGGTATCGCCGCGTGCGGAAATGTCCGAATGATAAAAATATACCACTTTTTAAACCGCACGTTCAATGGCGTACGCGCAAAAAAATTCCAAAGTCCAAAATAGCGCATTTTTGGTCACTTTTTATATCATGAAAAGATGAATAAAAAGCGATTAAAAAGTCTGATCAATGCAAAAATGGTACCGACAAAAACTTCAGATCACGGCACAAAAATTAGCCCTCATAGCCCCCTAAAAATGGAAAAATAAAAAAGTTATAGTGCTCAGAAAATGACAATTTTAAACGTATCAATTTTCCTGCAAGTATTTATGATTTTTTTCAGTAGTACTACAAAATCAAACCTATACAAGTTGGTTATCATTTAAACCGTATGGACCTAGAGAATAAAGAAAAGGTGTCATTTTTAACAAAGAATTTACTACGTAGAAACGGAAGCCCCCAAAAGTTACAAAATGGCATTTTTTTTTTCAAATTTCGTCGCACAATTTTTTTTTCGTTTCGCTGTATATTTTTGGGTACAATGACTGATGTCATTACAAAGTAGAATTGGTGGTGCAAAAAATACGCCATAATAAAGATTTTTAGGTGCAAAATTGAAAGAGTTATGATTTTTTAAAGGTTAGGAGGAAAAAACGAAAGTGCAAAAAACCAAAAACGCCTGGTCCTTAAGGGGTTAAGGGAAAATAGGAAAAAAGCCCCTCAAAATTTGTAGCCACATTTCTTCTGAATAAGAACATACCCCATATGTGGATGTAAAGTGCTCTGCTGGTGAACTACAATGCTCAGAAGAGAGGGAGCGCCATTGGGCTTTTGAAGAGAAAATTTGTCCGGAATTGAAGGCCACGTGTGTTTACAAAGCCCCCATAGTGCCAGAACAATGGAACCCCCCCCCCCCCCCCGCATGTGACCCCATTTTGGAAACTACATCCCTCACAGAATGTAATAAGGGGTGCATTGAGCATTTACGCCCTACAGGTGTCTGGGAGATTTTTGGAACAGTGGTCTGTGAAAATGAAAAATGTAAAGATCTGTCAAATGCCAGTGGGGTATAAATACTCACTGCACCCCTTATTAAATTCTGTGACTGGTGTAGTTTCCAAAATGGGGTCACATGTGGGGGGGTCCACTGTTCTGGAACCACGTGGGGCTTTGTAAACACACATGGCCCCTGACTCCCATTCCAAACAAATTCACTCTTTAAAAGCTCAATGGCGCTCCTTCTCTTCTGAGCATTGTAGTTTGCCAGCAGAGCACTTGACGTCCACACATGGGGTATTTCCATACTCAGAAGAAATGGGGTTACAAATTTTGGGGGTCAATTTCTCCTATTATCCCTTGTAAAAATGTACAATTTGGGGGAAAACCAGCATTTTAGTTAAAAAATTGTTTTTTTTTTTCATTTACACATTCAACTTTAACAAAAAGTCTGTGAGGTGTTAAGGCTCACTTTACCCCTTGTTACATTCCTTGAGTGGTATAGTTTCCAAAATAGTATGCCATGTGTTTTTTTTTTTTTTTTTTGTTGTTGCTGTCATGGCACCATAGGGGCTTCCTAAATGCGACATGCTAACCAAAAACCATTTCAGCAAAATTTGCTTTCAAAAAGCCAAATGTGACTCCTTCTCTTCTGAGCATTGTAGTTCGCCAGCAGAGCATTTTACATCCTAACATGGGGTATTTCCATACTCAGAAGAGATGGGGTTACAAATTTGGGGGGGAGGGCATTTTCTCCCATTACCTTTTGCAAAAGTGACAAATTTGGGGGAAATTTTTTTTTCATTTACACATACGACTTTAACGAAAAGTCGTCAAACACCTGGGGGGTGTTAAGGCTCACTGTACCCCTTGTTACGTGCCTTGAGGGGTGTAGTTTCCAAAATGGTATGCCATGGGGGGGGTTTCTGCTGTTCTGGCACCATAGGGGCTTCCTTAATGTGACATGCCACCCAAAAACCATTTAAGCAAAATTCACTCTCCAAAATCCCATTGTTGCTCCTTCCCTTCTGAGCCCTCTACTGCGCCCGCTGAACACTTTACATACACATATGAGATATTTCCTTACTCGAGAGAAATTGGGTTGCAAATTTTGGGGGCCTTTTTCTCCTATTATCCCTTGCAAAAATTCAAAACCTGGGTCTACAAGAACATGCCAGTGTAAAAAATGAAGATTTTGAATTTTCTCCTTCAATTTGCTTCTATTCCTGTGAAACACCTAAAGGGTTAACAAACCTTTTGAATGTCATTTTGAATACTTTGAGGGGTGCAGTTTTTATAATGGGGTCATATGTGGGGTATTTCTAATAAGAAGGCCCCTAAAATCCACTTCAAAACTGAACTGGTACCTGAAAAATTTCGATTTTGAACATTTTGTGAAAAATTGGAAAATTGCTGCTATACTTTGAAGTCCTCTGATGTCTTCCAAAAGTAAAAACATGTCAACTGTATGATGCAAATATAAAGTAGACATATTGTATATGAGAATCAATATATAATTTATTTGGAATATCCATTTTCCTTATAAGCAGAGAGCTTCAAAGTTATATATATAAAAAAAAAAAGTTTTAAATTTTTTCATCAAAATTTGGAATTTTTCACCAAGAAATGATTCAAGTATCGACAAAGTTTTACCACTAATATAAAGTAGAATATGTCACGAAAAAATAATCTCAGAATCAGAATGAAAGGTAAAAGCATCCCAGAGTTATTAATGCCTAAAGTGACAGTGGTCAGATGGGCAAAAAATGGCGGGGTCCTACACTGAAAATTGGCTGGGTCCTTTAGGGGTTAAAACAGTATTTGTCTACAACACCAGCAGGTGTGTACTTTTGGCTGGCCTTTCACAGTATCTAGGCCCTTGAGACTTTAACAGGAACAAAATAGTACACCACTTAGATGTACATATGTGGTATGCACTTATGAGGGGAGGACAATGCTCTACAGTACGCTTAAAAAAGAATTTGTGTATAACACCAGCCGGTGAGTACTTTTGCCTGGCCTTTCATTGTATCTAGGCCCTTAAGAGTTTAACAGAAGCACATATTGTACACCACTTAGATGTACGTATGTGGTATGCACTGATTAGGGGTGAAAAATGCGCTCCAGTACGCTTAAAAAAGTATTTGTGTACAACACCAGCAGTACACACCAGTACCACCAGTACTACACCCAAAATTGCACTCTCTCTCAATATCACTCCCTTCCCTATCAGTGCTTCTAGGCAGGATTTGTGCTTGACCTGAATCACTGCTGCTCTGTGCAACACACTGCAACACATTGCTCTCTGTCCCTCTCTGTAATAGGATACTGTAGTGACTGGGAGGTGAATCGCTGCAGTAAGAATGCTTTTTTGTGCAGAGCACACTTCTTTCTGTCCCTCTGTGCAACAGAACGCTGATGTGACTAGGAGGTGAATCGCTGCTGGAAAAAAGCTTTTCTGGCCAACACACAGCACTGTCTGTCCCTATCTATGTCTCTGCAATGAAAGGCTGTAGTGAATGGCCGCAATATGGCTGCCGATTATATAGGGCTGTGTCATCACAGGGGTGACTGGCTGCTGATAGGCTGCATGTGCTTCAGGGTCATCCCGCCTATCCTTGTTTCCACCTTCCCAGGATTCCTTACCCCATGTCCTCACATGTGGATTTGGCCTGGACCGCACTCAATGGAGTTTAATGAAGCGATTCGCCCGATCAAATTGCATCGATATTCACATTCGTTGCGAAACAAATTTTTCCTGAAATTCTTAACGAATTTGGATTCGTCAGATTCGATTCGCTCATACCTAGTTGGCACCCCTGAAATTTTTCTACAAAATGAAGTATTTCTCTCAGAAACGGCTTGCAGTATCACATGTTTTGCTATCACACATATTTATTCCCTTTGTGTGTATTGGAACTAAATTTAAAAAAAAGGGAGGAAAAAAGCTAATTGGACATAATGTCACACCAAACTCCAAAAATGGTCTGGACAAAATGATTGGCACCCTTTCAAAATTGTGGAAAAATAAAACTGTTTCAAGCATGTGATGCTCCTTTAAACTCACCTGGGGCAAGTAAAATGTGTGGGCAATATAAAAATCACACCTGAATGCAGATAAAAAGGAGAGCAGTTCACTTAGTCTTTGCATTGTGTGTCTGTGTATGCCACACTAAGCATGGACAACAGAAAGAGGAGAAGAGAACTGTCTGAGGACTTGAGAACCAAAATTGTGGAAAAATATCAACAATCTCAAGGTTACAAGTCCATCTGCAGAGATCTAGATTTGCCTATGTCTATAGTGCGCAACATTATCAAGAAGTTTGTAACCCATGGCACTGTAGCCAACCTCCCTGGGCGTGGACAGAAGAGTAAAATTGATGAAAGGTGCCAAAGCAGGATAGTCCGGAGGGTGGATAAGCAGCCCCAAATAAGTTACCAAGATACTCAAGCTGTCATGCAGGCTCAGGGAGCATCAGTGTCAGCACAAACTATCCATCAACATTTAAATGAAATGAAGCGCTATGGCAGGAGACCCAGGAGGACCCCACTGCTGACACAGAGACATAAAAAAAACAAGACTACATTTTGATACTGTAAGGCATCATGGAGGCCATGATCACACATCAGAAGTTCTTACCGAGAGGAGTGGTGGGGATGATGAAGAGGAGGATGTCAGGAGACCTTTAGGTCTGAGCAGCTCTGGAGCAAGTTACGGTGACACTGGTGCTGGATCAAAAGGCTTGAGAAAAAAACATTCTAGGACAGGGGCACAGTCGGGTGGTTAATGGTATCCTGCCATGTGGAAATTCTTAAAGGACAACTGCAGCGCAATATACACTTATCCCCTATCTACAAGATAGGGGATAAGTGTTTGATCGCGGGGGATCCGACCGCTGGGACCTCCCGAGATCTCCCTAACGGAGCGCCGCCATTAACGCTCATAGTGAGCGCTAAGGCGCGTAGCGTCGACCTAGAGGTCGACGGTGACGCCCCGTCTCCTCCCCGTTCCCATACAGTTCTATGGGGGAACCGGGGAGGCACGAACACTGCCTCCCCGCCTCTCCCATAGAGATGCATGGAGGACGCGTGCCGGCCGCAATGTCATGCTGCGGTAGGCACGCCCCCTGCACGGGAGAGCCCAGGCACAGCCGCGGCCCCGTACAGGAGATCGTGGGGGGTCCCAGCGGTCAGACCCCCCCGCGATCAAACACTTATTCCCTATCTTGTAGATAGGGGATAAGTGTATATTGCACTGCAGTTGTCCTTTAACTATGTTACTAGATTCAGGAAAGCAGGTACAGTGCCGTATCTGCAGAGATAAAGTAAGGCAGGGTCAGAATTTAGGAATTTGGCATCTATGTCAGCACATGGAGAAGAATCACAAAGCCTGGCTAGAAGTATACCTAGTCAACCAATACCTGCTGTCTGGTGGCTACAGCTAATTGTACCTCACCACTGCCTGCTGTCCGCTGGATACAGTTACCATAAGTCTCCACTGTGAACAATCATGTGCTGCAGAGGGTAGGCCACGAAATGCATTTGTCTGTGTGCAGCACAAGGCATGCAGTGCAAAGTTTGACAAAAGTTAAAGGGGTACTCCGGTGAAAAAGTATTTTTTTTTAAATCAACTGGTGCCAGATTTGTAAATTATTACTTCTTTTTAAAAATCTTAACCCTTCCAGTACTTATCAGCTGCTGTATGCTCCACAGGAAGTTCTTTTCTTTTTAAATGTATTTTCTATGTGACCACAGTGCTCTCTGTTGACACCTCTGTCTGTCTAAGGAACTATCAAGAGCAGGAGCAAATCCCCATAGCAAACCTCTCCTGCTCTGGACAGTTTCTGAAATGGACAGAGGTGTCAGCAGAGAGCACTGTGGTCAGACAGAAAATAAATTTAAAAAGAAAAGAACTTCCTGTGTAGCATACAGCAGCTGATAAGTACTGGAAGGGTTTAACACTGAGTCTAACTGAAGCTGGGTTTTTATTCTAAAGTGTTGTATTCTTAAGTGTTAACATCTGAGAAGTTTTATACGCAGAAGTTTAAAAAGCAGGAGTTGTAAGCAGGACCCACTGTAACTGTAAATATTACACTCCCTTGATAAAAGTAGTTTTTCTTAATAGTTAATAACAGCTGTTTGTCACCAAGGATATGGACAGCAGGATTGGAGGTTTTCATCAGTGCACATTGTGCCACATGTATACGTCTATGGAGCAGCAGCTTCAGGGTGAATACCGCTGTGACAAATGTGAGCATGTTGCCCACCTGAAAGCTCGTATTAGAGATCTAGAGGAGCAAAATGCAACATTGAGGGCGATTGACAATCTTGAACGGAGCATACTGCTTGCAGAGCAAGCAGTTAGTGGGGTAGAAATGGAGGTTGGAGAAACTAGCCAGGAGGCCCAAGTAGGGAGCTGGGTTAATGTAGTTAGAGGGACTGGAAAGGGGGCAAGGAAAAGGAAGGTCACTTCTGTTTCTGATCTCCCAAGTAAAATTGCCAAGTTGGGCGATGATGCGAGGGCCTCAGTATCAGAGATGGCAACCCTAGTGGATACTGGTCTCCCTAACAGCCGGGGGAACAGCTCAACTAGTAGTGTGGGGGATGGTAACGCAGGTAGGCCAAGACAGTTAGTTGTGGTAGGGGATTCTATAATCAGGAAGACGGATAGAATAATTTGTCACCAAGACCACCTCAACCGAATGGTTTGCTGTCTCCCTGGTGCCAGGGTTCGGCATGTGGTGGAAAGGGTGGACAAATTACTAGAGAGGGCAGGGGATGACCCAGCTGTCGTGGTCCATGTGGGAACCAACGACAGAATACATGGTAGGTGGAGGTCCTTGAAGAATAATTACAAGGAACTAGGTGCCAAGCTGAAGGGAAGGACCTCTAAGGTTGTGTTCTCTGGAATACTTCCTGTGCCATGCGCATCGCAGGAAAGACAGCGGGAATTTAGGGAGTTAAATGCATGGCTTAAGTCGTGGTGTGAGGGGGAAGGGTTTGGGTTTTTAGAGCACTGGGCTGACTTTTCATTGGGGTACAAACTCTATTCTTCGGATAATTTGCACCTGAATGGAAGGGGGTCCGCTGTGCTGGGGGAGAGAATCCTGGAAGGGGTGGCTGAGTATTTAAACTAGGTGAGTGGGGGGAGGATAATAAAGCAAAGAAAGCAGACAGTGGGATGGATAGGTTAGAGAGGGGTCAGGACATAATGGTGGGTGGAGAGGAGTCCTGTGGGGGGAGGTTAAGAGCAGTGGATAAGGAGATCCATGGGTTACAAACCAGCCGTAAAAAGAAATGTAGCCCGAAAAATTGTAATCCCAATAATTCAAAAAATTCCATTAGCTCCAATAACTCAATAACTACAATAAGCCCCATTAACTCAAAAAATATCGTTAGCCCCAATAACTTAAATAACAACGTTAGACCCAATGACGCAAAAAATCCCATTAGCCCCAATAACTTAAATAATAACGTTAGAACCAATAACTCAAAAAATCCCATTAGCCCCAATAACTTAAATAGTACAATTAGTCCTTATAACTCAAATAATAACATTAACCCCAATAACTCTGAAAATCCCATTATTGAGACTATATGTGTAAAACTTAATGGAAATGTAAAGTGTATGTTCACAAATGCCAGAAGCCTAGCAAATAAAATGGGGGAGCTTGAGGCCTTGATACTGGAGGAACATATTGATATAGTTGGGGTCACTGAGACATGATTGGACTCCTCGCATGACTGGGCTGTTAATCTGCAGGGGTTTACATTGTTTCGCAAGGATAGAATGAACAGAAAAGGTGGTGGAGTCTGTCTGTATGTAAGAAGTGGTGTGAAAGCCAGTGTGAACGATGCCATAGTGTGTGATGATTCTGAGGATGTGGAATCATTGTGGGTAGAATTACAAAAGGAGGCAAATACTGAAAAAATAATATTTGGTGTAATCTACAGACCCCCTAATATCACTGAAGAAATAGAAGATCGGCTGTATAAACAAATAGAGAGGGCCGCCCGAGCAGGTACAGTGGTAATAATGGGAGATTTTAACTATCCAGATATAGATTGGGGCCGGGGGCTGGCTAAAACTACAAAGGGGAGAAAATTCCTAAATTTATTGCAGGGTAATTTTATGGGCCAGTTTGTGGAGGACCCAACAAGAAGTGATGCCTTGTTGGATCTGATCATTTCCAACAACGCAGAGCTGGTTGGTAATGTAACTGTGCGGGAAAACCTTGGTAATAGCGACCACAATATAGTTACTTTTGACTTAAAATGTAGAAAACAAAGACAGACAGGGAATATAACTTTAAAAAGGCAAATTTCCCTGGGCTGAGAGCTGCACTACAGGACATAGACTGGGGGGAGGTGTTGTCAAATACTGATACAGAAGGTAAATGGGACATCTTTAAATCAACTCTAAATAACTATACAGCTAAATATATACCAAAGGGGAACAAATATAAATGATTAAAACTAAATCCTACATGGCTGACAAATGATGTTAAAAAGCAATAAACAACAAAAAAAATAGCCTTCAAAAAATTCAAATCTGATGGGTCAGCTATAACATTTAAACAGTACAAGGAGCTTAATAAAATCTGTAAAAATGTAATAAAAACCGCAAAATTTTTTAATGAAAGACAGGTGGCCAAAGAAAGCAAAACTAATCCTAAATATTTTTTTAGATATATAAATACAAAAAAAACAAGGACAGAGCATGTAGGACCCCTTAATAATGATAATGGGGAGGTTGTCACGGGCGGAGCTACTGAATGGGTTCTTTAGTTCTGTATATACTATGGAAGAAGGAGGAGCTGACATTGAACAGGTCAGTGCTGGTAACACATCATGTAATGTACTGAACTGTCTTAATGTAGAGATGGTACAAGGTAAGTTAAGTAAAGTAAATGTAAGCAAATCTCCAGGGCCGGATGGACTACACCCAAGAGTTCTTAGAGAGGTAAGTTCAGTAATATCTGTACCCTTGTTCATGACATTTAGAGATTCTCTGGTGTCTGGTATTGTGCCAAGGGACTGGCGCAAGGCTAATGTGGTACCAATCTTCAAGAAGGGCTCTAGGTCTTCGCCAAGCAATTATAGACTGGTAAGTCTAACGTGCATTGTGGGTAAATTGTTTGAAGGACTTATAAGGGATTACATACAGGAATACATAGGGGATAATAGTATTATAAGTGATAGCCAGCATGGGTTTACTAAGGATAGAAATTGTCAAACCAATCTAATTTGCTTTTATGAAGAGGTGAGTAGAAGCCTTGACAGAGGAATGGCTGTGGATATAGTGTTTCTGGATTTTGCCAAAGCGTTTGATACTGTCCCTCATAGACGTCTGACAGGTAAGTTAAGGTCTTTGGGCTTGGAAACTTTAGCTTGTAACTGGATTGAACACTGGCTCATGGATTGTACCCAGAGAGTGGTGGTCAATGATTCGTACTCTGATTGGTCCCCGGTAATTAGTGGTGTACCCCAAGGTTCAGTACTGGGCCCGCTGTTGTTTAATTTATTTATCAATGATATAGAGGATGGTATTAACAGCTCTGTTTCTATCTTTGCAGATGACACCAAGCTTTGTAGCACGGTACAGTCAATAGAGGATGTGCATAAGTTACAAGATGACTTGGATAGACTAAGTGTCTGGGCATCCACTTGCAAATGAGGTTCAATGTGGATAAATGTAAAGTTATGCATCTGGGTACTAAGAACATGCATGCATCGTATGTCTTAGGGGGGATTAAATTGGCAGAGTCACTGGTAGAGAAGGATCTGGGTGTACTTGTAGATCACAGACTACAGAATAGCATCCAAAGCCGGCAGGATATTGTCATGTATAAAAAGAGGCATGGACTCAAGGGACAGAGACATAATACTCCCCCTTTATAAAGCATTGGTACGGCCTCACCTGGAATATGCTGTTCAGTTTTGGTCGCCTGTTCATAAAAGGGACACTGCGGAGTTGGAAAGGGTGCAGAGATGCGCGACTAAACTAATATGGGGCATGGAACATCTTAGCTATGAGGAGCGATTAAAGGAGTTACAATTGTTTAGTCTTGAGAAGAGACGTTTAAGGGGGGATATGATAAACGTATATAAGTATATCAATGGCCCATACAAAAAATATGGAGAAAAACTGTTCCAGGTTAAACCCCCCCAAAGGACGAGGGGGCACTCCCTCCGTCTGTAGAAGAAAAGGTTTAGTCTAAAGGGGCGACACGCCTTGTTTACCGTGAGGACTGTGAATTTATGGAACGGTCTACCTCAGGAACTGGTCACAGCAGGAACAATTAACAGCTTTAAAACAGGGTTAGATACATTCCTGGAACAAAATAACATTAATGCTTATGCAGAATTATAAAACTACATCCCTTTCCCTTATCCCCTTACACCCTTCACTTCAATTCCCTGGTTGGACTTGATGGACGTATGTCTTTTTTCAACCATACTAACTTTGAAACTATGAAACTAAGATTTTTAAATAGAAGTAATTTTCAAATTTGTTTAACGTTCTGGCACCAGTTGATTTAAAAAATTTTAAAGTACCCCTTTAATTCTTTAAACTCCTGCTGTCCACTGTCTACTACCAGTTCCTTGCTGGTGCTAGTTCCAACCAAGCCTGGGCCGCCTGGCTGGCAATCTTCGGAAAAAAAAAAATTATTAACCTCATGCTGTACACAGGCTACTACCACTTCCTCCAATAGACCACTATGCCATGATGGTTGCTGGTACAACCTCCAGCAGTCTCTGGCAAAATTCGAAAAAATTATCTTTGTGTACAGCAGGATTTTAACAGTCTACTACAACTAACACTAGTCAACCCCTATGCCACCACCATCACCCTTGATGATGCAACCTCCAGCCAGGCCTGGTCCGCCTGACTGGGGCAAAATTGTCCAAAAAAATGTTATGTCCCAGGTGATAGATCTTACTGTCAAACATTGCTGGACCGTACTTGTGTGGGTCTCAGTGTCAGGTGAACATCTGTGACTTCCAGTCAGGTCTAGGTCACATGGATGACAAAATTGACAAAAAAAAAATGTAAAAAAAAATCTGTGCCAAAAGACACTGATTACACAGTACTACCACCACCCTGTCACCTCCTGCTACCCGCTGGCTAATGACAGTCTGACAAATCTGTAGTTACTTCCAAAACAGGATAACAGGATTTTTTGAATGGCTGGAGAAATCCGTGCCATCTTCTTTGATAAGCAGACTAAAAAGCTCTTGCTACTTTAAAAAAGGGATAATTTTTGGAGCGCCTGGAGAAATGTACTGCATCTTCCAATACCTCTGTGGGCATTTTAACACTGGCAGGCATCCAACATCAACCAGGGATTCTTAATGCCACTTTATTTTACGTGACTAAGCCTACAAAATGCCAGCACATTAATGAAGCTGTTAGTTACCATGGGTTACCACATGTTGCCATAAATGAGCCTTAAAACCACTTTAAAATTACCTGTCAGGGTTAATAACTCATTTATGAATTATTAATTATGGTCAACAAAAATATGAAAAATATTATGACCCTTATGAATTGCCAAAAATATACAAACAATGCAATTCATTATATCTGGGCCCGACTATTTTTCCAGATATGAGTTCTTTGAAGTAGTGGTAGAAGCAACTTTTGCAATATAATAAAATAATAAAGCAGTTATTATAAAACTGATATGTACATTTATAGGTTACAATTGATTAACATTAAAGAGTAATAAACAGACCATAATATAAATTAAATTAAAGAATATCAATGACATAATGTCAGATATAAATCAATGATACATTAGTAAGTTATTTAACAATATTAAACTTAGTCACAGAAGTAGGTTAGTTCAGATATCAATAGATTACTATTTGCATAGAGATCACTACATCAAATTATATCAAATGGGCATTTTACATATTTAAAATGGGAGTAACCCCCGCACAGTTCTAATCACAACTATCTCTGGTAAAATACGGTACTAAATACATAATTTATAGTACGCTACTAATTAGGAAGACATAAATTAAGTTTCCTCGTGGGAATTATTATCATGTGTTGGAGCAGAGGAAGATCCCATCAGACTATGCTAATATGCAATATGATCATTGCATTGATCCCCATAAGACGCGCCCCATTCATCTGCAGTAGAAGGGGTTGTGGCTTGTAAACTACTATTACCATCTCATAATTGAGGTTATATATAAGCCAGGTCTGCTCCTATAGATAACATATTTCTGTCCATATTAAAAGGAGGTAACTTAATCAAATAAGAAACCTGTGTATCTTACCGAGAGTACTTCTGGATGAAAGAAAGATGGCTTCCTGGGGTCCATGGAAACACCTGTAGTCATAACCGGTTATCAGAGAAGAATTTACTTATTGGATCAAGTTTTCTCCCTGGCTCTTCATGGCTCCGTTCCTTTAGATAGCCTCTAGGAATTTCTGTGATGAGGATGGGGTCCCTCTCTCTGTGTTCCTTGTAGTTTCTCTCTAGTTCTCCTCCTCTGTCCTCCTTACACCTGTTTTTAGCTTGTTTCCTGACTTAAAGATCCACCCAAACAAATATCATATCATTCAATGATGCCTGGTGGGTGTGTGCATGGAGATCAGGGGTAGTCACATATCTAGTCTCATGACATCACAGCTAATCATTAATTATAACTGTATATTCTATATGTGATTCAATTCATCATAGATATATCTGATAGATAGATATATCTATATCATGTATCATGGCTACTATTTTTATCATTATAGGATATACTATTCCTGAATAACTTATCAGGCAACTCAAATTACATGATTGGATATAGTTTAGACCAGGGGTCCACAAACTACGGCCCGCGGGCCACATGCGGCACTCCGAGGACATTTATCCAGCCCACCGAGTGTTTTTGCCGCTGTTGCCTAAGGACATCGCTGTGTCCCGAAAGATGTTTTTCGGGACACAGGGATGCCCATGTTAACTCTCTGCGGCCCCGCGTTTACTTTAAAAACGCAAGGACTGCCAGGAGGTAGCACACCCAGGGACATCACTGACGTCCCGTGCGTGCACCCATAGCAACGGAGCGGAGCAGTAAGCAGGACATGCGCTGGCCAGCTTGGTAAGTGTTACCAGGGGCACGTCAGCTTCGGAGTACTGAAGGGGGGCAGTACACAGGCATACAGCCTCCAGCCATACACTGTATGGCTGGAGGTTGTATGTCTGTGGGGGAACATACTGCCAGCCTAATGTGGGGGGAACTATAATGCCAACTAAATGTGGGGGAACTATACTGCCAACCTAATTTGGGGGAACTACAACCTAATGTGGGGGGGAACTATACTGCCAACCTAATGTGGGAGAACTACAACCTACTGTGGGGGTAACTATACTGCCAGCCTAATGTGGGGGAACTATACTGCCAGCCTAATGTGGGAGAACTATACTGACAACTAAATGTGGGGGAACTATATTGCCAACCTAATGTGGGGGAACTATACTGCCAACCTAATGGGGGGGGGGGAACTACAACCTAATGTGGGGGAACATACTGCCAGCCTAATGTGGGGGGGGGAACTATACTGCCAACTAAATGTGGGGGAACTATACTGCCAACCTAATGTGGGGGAACTATAACCTAATGTGGGGGAACTATACTGCCAACCTAATGTGGGGGAACTACAACCTAACGTGGGGGGGAACTATACTGCCAACCTAATGATGGGGAACTATACTGCCATCCTAATGTGGGGGAACTACAACCTAATGTTGGGGGAACTACACTGCCAGCCTAATGTGGGGGGAACTATACTGCCAGCCTAATGTGGGGGAACTATACTGCCAACTAAATGTGTGGGAACTATACTGCCAACCTAATGTGGGGGAACGACAACCTAATGTGGGGGAACTATACTGCCAACCCTAATGTGGGGGATCTACAATCTAATGTGGGGGATCTATACTGCCTACCTAATGTGGGGGGAACTGTGCTGTGTACATAAAGGGGTAGTCCACTATTAAGATATATCAGTGTGCATAGGAATTTGTTCATCGTTTTTTTATTTTTTTTTTATTTTTACTATAGTCTGGCCCTTCAACGGTCTAAGAGACAGTGAACTGGCCCCCTGTTTAGAAACATTGAGGACCCCTGATTTAGACAATTGAATACAGCATTTAGCTACATAGCTGTATACATAATAATAATCGTTATAATTCAACTATCAGTAATATATATATTGTTCTATATATTGTTATAATAGAGCAAGAAAGCATATTCATGCAACAGAGATCATATTATAAGATCATATATAGGAATGTTTTATAAAAAAGACATTAACCTGTATGTCAACTTTGGCTGGCTGAATCTGCTCATGTTGACTGACTCCTCTAAGGGACATGTCTTTTGTTTACAGTCCCCCTGTATCACTAGCTTAGTAAATATGAAAGCTGTTGTGTGCAGTCCCAGCTAACACGGTTAAGATTAATAGATCTCAAGTATTTGTTTCTCTCAAAACTTTTGTCATTGTTTCTAGAAAGCACTGTCAATAAAGCGTTGTCTGACTTGTTTGTCATACCCCTTGTTCCTATTTACATGTCAGGAATACACATGTCTAGAGAGATACTTTGATCTTTCAATGAATTCCACTTAGGCCTATTACTTGGGGCATTCTGAGAATTTATACATGGCGGACACTTTGCCATGTTTAATCTTTCATATACCTTTCATATTACAACATTTGATGATATCTGTACAAAGTAACTCGACATACCTGAAAACATGCCTGGCAGTGTAAGACAGGGATTTAGAGCTGTTAGGCAGTGTTGGAAATGTGTTTGGAGCTTTGAAAAAGTTCTGTTAGGCAGTGTTAGGCTGGGTTCACACCACATTTTGTTAAATACGGTTCCCGTATACGGCTGGGAGGAGGGGGGGCGGTGCTTAATTGCGGCGCCCGCACTCAGCCGTATTCGGGAACCGTATTTAATGCATGTCTATGAGCCGACCGGAGTGAACCGCAGCCTCCGGTCGGCTTCATTTTCGGCCGTATGCGGTTTCCCGACCGCAGGCAAAAACATGGTCGACCGGTCGGTCGGGAAACCGCATACGGCCGAAAACTAAGCCGACCAGAGGCTACGGTTCACTTCGGTGGGCTCATAGACATGCATTAAATACGGTTCCCGAATACGGCGTGCGGGCGCCGCGATTAAGCCCCGCCCCCCATCTCCCAGCCGTATACGGGAACCGTATTTAACAAAACGTGGTGTGAACCCAGCCTTAGAAATGTGTTTGGAGCTTATTTAATTGCCAGTTTGTGTCGAACCAACAATTTTGAAAAAGTTCAGCAAAACTATATGGTCATATCATCAATGACCATACACATTCTACATTATTTTAGTTCACATGGATCATGAAAACTGAAATTTTTTTCATTTAGTTATTAAAATGATTTTGCACATTTTTCTTGTGATGCATGAAGCTATTTTTTAAATGTTTTATATTTTTATACCAGTAAATTTAATTTAGCGATATCAGAGAAAAATTAAATAGGAGTCTTTTTTATATATTTTTAGGGATACCACAAAGTGCTTGGATAATACGTTTTTCAGTTGTGTCTGGCAGTTGTGTCTGGAGAAGTTAGGATCATCTATTCTGGGGCTGGTCACAGAGACAGGCCGTGCAGGAAGGTAAGCTTTAGCATTCCTCAGCAGCTTGGTAGCATTGGAAATGGATTGCAGAGTGTAGCACATTGTGGTGACTCACCGTGGTATGGCGGGACCACGGGTGTAGCGGTGTGAGTGGTAAGATGAGATGGTATTAACCCCAGGGGCAAGATGTTGTTAACCCCTAGTGTTCGTGACGCCAGTGTCGTTTTAGGATTCCAGAACACCACGTGCCCGGTTCCTTCACTACCCCAGTTGCTAGTAGTGAAATGAGAGTCCACAACCAGTTATGGTCAAATGGAGGCTTTACTGAATATAAGACAGTTGGAATTATCTTCACAGCTAAGGCCTGATTTAACAGAGAGGTAGCCAGGACCCAGAAGGACCTTGCAGCTTGCTGGACCAATATACTTGTAATTAACTTGACTCGAGATTGGACTTGACTATATGCTGGACTTGACTAGTTTCAGTGACAGCAGACATACACTCTAGACTTACTGGAATGACTGTAGCTTTTGGGGTCTTCCAGATGCTGATCACTTGCACTGAGATCTCTACTGTTTGCTGTGCTCAGTAAGGTAGCATAAGAGCTAAGAGAGTGAATTGTAATGGACGCCCCTTTATATAGTGGGGGGGGGCTGGACTAAAGCACATTGGCAGAGCTGTGGGTCATAGGTTAAGCTTGTGCTCTCTGGGAGAACATGTGACAATAAATCATGTGACTGCATAACATAACATAACATGTGACAGACGTACCCAAGTCCTTTGTGCTATCTACACATAAGGATACTGTCTAGGAATTAAAGTGATATATTCATAGCAAAAGAATACGAAGGCACTCACCCACTGTACTGTGTCTTCCTCTTTATTTTCAGTGCAGATACATACAGGTATTCGGCGGCTGCATGCTGCTAATAGTGAGTAGACGCCAGTGCGCTCAAAGTGGTTACAGCCGTTTCTTTCCTTACGGAACTTCAACAGAATGGTCTGTTGAAGGTCCGTAAGGAAAGAAACAGCTGTAACCACTTTGAGCGCACTGGCGTCTACTCACTATTAGCGGCATGCAGCCGCCGAATACCTGTATGTATCTGCACTGAAAATAAAGAGGAAGACACAGTACAGTGGGTGAGTGCCTTTGTATTCTTTTGCTATGAATTTGCACACACCTGAAGTTTTCAAACGAATGAGCACCTCCACACTCTGTGCATAATAGGTTTCTCCAGCCAGGAAGCTATCATACCCACATAAAGAAGACATGTCTGCAGTGCCTGCACCTTTGTCTTTCCAATATTTGTATTAAAGTGATATACACAACATTCTGGAAAGAACAGGCTGAGACCTTGCAGGGGAGCCCCCAGGTCACTGAGGGTCTCAACCTGACAGAACCTAAGGGCAGTACAGGACCATGTCCTGTACTGGGACATTACAAACCCCCCCCCCCCCTACTTAACATAAGTCATCCTTGACGTAGGTTCTGTCAGAGTTGAGAGACGAAGTGGCCGTGGGGCCAGTTACAGTCCTGAGGCATTTTGAGATAACAATAGTCCATTTCAGGCTGGTGAAATAACGGATAACATTAGAGTCTCTGTATAAATTGTCCATAAACGCTCTAAGTTGTGTTTGAACAGGATTAGTGATGACATATACATTTTCTTTAAGGACCTTTGACTATACATATAACAACTGGACTATGCATTTTGCAGTTAACTATACACAACATGACATTGTGACTATGTATATAACATACTATGCATGACTAGACTATATACTAGACATTGTATACACGACTAGACTTATGACTATAAATTACACATTGGTGGATTGGGTTGCCTGAGGCTCTCTGCCAAATGCCTTGGCTACTGAGGTCCCTTGGCATTTAAAACACATCTCCCCAGAACACTATTTTTAAGTTTGTTCTAGACATATTTATGCTAGACAATGAATACAGATAACTTTATGACATTTCTGTTACCTTATAGTGAATACATGCTTTAGTTTAGTTTCAGGAGTACTTTCTGGCCAGGAAAGTATCCTGCGCACAAACATAATGATATATGACATTAGATACATTTAGCATTAAGTAGACTGTGAATGTTGAGGGCTGCAGTACTACTGTATGTGACGGAGGTATACAATACTTATGTTTACTTAACTATGTGTACTTTATGTAGACTGGTTATGTGTACTTTAGTTTCTGTATTTAGCGGGTATCTGCCCTTGCGTGGACCGTTGGGACCTACGCAGCACCATCTCTTAGGACTCAGGAACAGAAATCTATTTAGGTGGTAACTCTGGACTGACAGGACTTGAATTTGGACTGATGGTTGAGGCAGGTGATCTGGAGACTGGAGTATATTCTTGTGCCAACGGTGACAGAGCTTGAGCCGGTGTTGTGACTAGAGTTGGTTGACTAGAGTCCAGGCACATACTCCCTCGCAGGGATGATGACTGGTATTGAGGGAGGTATTGGAAGCACAGGCAAATCCTCCTTGTGACACAACTTGATTCGATTGCGATAAACAACTTGCGGTTCATACCCGGACTTCTGGATTGCATACACATCTGAGTCAGGATAGGGTACTGCGGTCACTGTATAGGACTCCGTTTCCCAGATGGAGTCCAGTTTGTGAGTTCTCTGTAACTTCCGCAGCCAGACCTTGTTACCTATTTGGAGGAGTTTGGCGGCATGACGGTTGTAGTCTTGCTGCTGCTTCGGTTGAGCCTCACCGATCTTTCTGTTGACAATCTCTTTTGCTTCTTGGATTCTTCTTTGATTGTCGGAGACCCATTCCATAGAAGCTTGCGGAGAGTTATTTAATGGAGCTTGTAGTCCAAACGTGCGATCTTTTGGTAGTTGACCATGTTGGCCCATCATCAAATAGAATGGGGAGTATCCAGTGGAACAGTGCACTATGTTGTTATAAATCTCCAAGAGCTCTGGTAACAACCGGGGCCACTCTTCGTGTCTGGACACAGACGCTGCTTGCAGCATGTGAATGAAGACTTGACTGATCCTCTCACAGAGCCGTTCCCTTGAGTGTGATAGCCAGTTGTCCTGTGTTTTTTGCAGGCATGAAATTGACACAGCTCTTGGAAGAGTTGAGCCTCAAAGGCCGTTCCTCGGTTAGTGAGGACAGACTCTGAACATCCGAGGATTTGTACCCAATGGGAGTAGAACATCTGGGCTGTGGTTTTGGCTGTAAAATCTTTGACTGGTACGACTACAACCCACTTGGAGTAATGATCCACCATGGTTAGAGCATAAGAGTACCCGGACTGGGTGGTCTAGCATCAGGCCTTTCACTCTGGATGGAATGGAGGGGTGCTCTGGCATCCTCACGCCCGTTCTTGGTGACGGTGCAGACGGCACACTCACTGCTCCATTTCTCAATGTGGCTCCGCATCCCAATCCAGTAAAACCGTCGCCTGACAGTGGCTTTTGTCTTGTGGAAGTGTCCTGACTGATCATGGTAGGCATTGAGGACCATTGCCACGTCCCTTCAAGGAACCAGGGTCTGATGAAGTCGTTCACCTGAAACCGGATCCAAAGAGTTTTGGTACAACAGTCCCTTGTGCACGGACAATCACTTTCTTTGGCGCCACAGCTGTTTCAACTCGTAGTCGTTCTGAGCCCGACGTAGACAGGTTGGTACCTTTTTTCATTAGACGGTAGTCCAATTGATCCCCCATGACTCGTCTTTCGTCCTGCAGAGTCCTCCAGGTGTACAAATCTTCCTGGACTTTCTTGGACCTAGATTCGCCCTCTTCGAGGGTAGTAACATTATTCTGACTCACGAATCTCTGGTAGAATGGGGGCATCTCCACTTCTTCCCACTCATCTTCGACAGGTGGTTCCTCGCTGGGGGCCATCCATGATAGCACATCAGCGTTGATATTGGACTTGCCCCTTCTGTACTTGATGGTGAAGTCATAATTGGCCAACCTTGAAGCCCACCGCTGCTCAATGGCACCCAGTTTGGCGGTGTTCAGGTGGGCCAACGGATTATTATCCATATAGACAGTGAATGATGTGGCAGCCAGGTAATCTTTAAACTTCTTAGTCACAGCCCATCCGAGGGAACGGAGTTCCAGCTTGAAGGAGCTATAATTGACATAATTCTTTTCTGCTCCATGCAGATTACGACTGGCATAGGTAATCACCGGCTATTGTCCTCCCTGGACTTGGGATAGGACTGCCCCCAAACCTTCTAAGCTGGCATTGGTGTAAAGTTGGAAAGGTTGAGTGTAGTCTGGATATGCCAGAATTGGTGGCTCCGTCAACAGGTGTTTCAGGGCTTGGAAGGCTGTCTCATGCTCTTTCGTCCAGGCCACAGGTAGCTTCCCACTGTAGTTCTCCTTCGCTGTACCCCGCAAGAGGGCTGTGAGGGGCTCTGCAATCTGGACGAAGTGAGGAATGAAGCGGCGGTAGTAGCCGACAAATCCCAGAAAGCTCCGGACGTCTTTCACTGTGCGCGGGGTAGGCCAGTTCTTAACAATTTCCACCTTGATGGGATTATGCTGGACTCCCTCAGTGCTGACAACATGACCTAGGTAGTGTACCTGAGATTTGAGCAAATGGCACTTGGATGGCTTGATCCTCAATTCATGTTTGATCAATACTTGGAAGACGTCTGACAGATGACCAAGGTGCTCTTGATAGGACTTAGAGTATACTATGACATCATCAAGGTAGAGCAGGACACTCTGGAAGTTTAAATCGTCCAAACATCGTTCCATCAGCCGCTGGAAGGTAGCAGGGGCATTGCACAGCCCGAACGGCTGGTTAAGTCCAAATTGGAGAAGAACACTGCCGACCCAAGGGCGGAGAGTGATTCCTCGATTCTTGGAAGAGGATAAGCGTCCTTATGGGTGATGTCATTCATTTTCCTATAGTCGACACAGAAACGGATGGTTCCAGAACCAGAACAAGGGGCACCCCCCAGGGACTCTGACTTTCCTGAATAACATTGGTGTCCTTCATGTCGAATAACATCTTCTTGATGGTTTGGTACATGCCTGGTGCAAGCGGACGGTGTCTCTCTTTGATAGGTGGATGGTCGCTGTCAAAGTCTGATGCTGGATCATGGACGTACGTCCAAAGTCTGTAGGATGCTTACTGAAGGCTTCGTGGTGCCTCTTGGCGACATTAATAACCTCGTTGACTTGATCCTTCGGGCTGATTTTGTCTCCCACTTGAAGTTGCGCCCACCAGGGTTCGGGAATATCACCTGGCTCTAGAAGATACAAGTGGGCCTCTGGAGTCTACTTTGGTAGAATGGTAGCCACACTTGACAGATTGACTAACCAGACTGGAACTTTCCCATCAATAACGGTGACTAGACTCCTTGCTGCTCAAACTAGTGGATGATCTTCCAACCGTATAGGCTCCAACAGGGCTTGATAGTCCTTGTTTCTCACTCTGGGACGGGCACAGCACCACAGGACTGTCTCTGTGTTAGGTTGTAAGGTGACCGACCTGATGTCTTGAATCCGTACTTTGCAAACTTCTACTTGTCGATTGGCAAACTTCTGCTCGGCTAACCATAAAAGTGCTGCACAGCCCGCTGGCCTGGGGATATGTAAGGGAGAGAGGCATGCTAGGAATCTACTATGTTAGCTAAACAATGTTTCATGATATTCATCCTAAATAGGAATTCTGCAGATCCCTTATCAGCCACATCAGTTACAATCATTCCCTGTCCCTTAAGCACATGTTTCCCCACTTGAATAGTGGGCTCCCAATATCCGTGCCTGGATATTGGTTTAACCAATACACAATAGTGAAGCCACAAAAAAAAAAAAAGGCTTGATGCGTTACCCACCCCAAAATGTGCATGAAGCTGTATTATTATGGATGTTTCTTTTTTTTTTAAGGAAAAATTTCAGTGCCACATGTAGGTCTGTGCCTTATTCTATTTTAACACAACATTAATTTTAAAATGTAGTGGGTACGCCAGCATGTACGCGTCCTAAAATTAACAAGGTGTGCAGTGTGTATTTTAGACTTTAAAATTAATAGTTATTAGTTGTATCATTATTTTTTTCTATAATTAACATTTACATTAATGTAGTAGCCTTGTTTCATGATGCAGAACAATAATAGTTGTTAAAGCAGATTTCAGAAATATGCTTTGGAATAAGCAAAAATCTAAAAGTCGCAGCATGTATAGAAAAGTCGCACGTGCGCAAGTACGTGCAACTTTTTTTACGCAAAAAAAAAATCTACTACGGAGCTTTGATAAATCTCCTTCATAGAGAAATGTTGTACACATAGGAGATTGTAACTCCATGCATGGAAGGATCTGTACTAACTTTCTAAGACTACAAAAATGTATACCGTATTTATCGGAGTATACCACGCACCGGCCTATAACACGCACCCTCATTTTACCAAGGATATTTGGGTAAAAAAAGTTTTTTACCCAAATATCCATGGTAAAATGAGGGTGCGTGTGTGCGCGTGTATACCCCGATATACCCCCAGGAAAGGCAGGGGGAGAGAGGCCGCTGCTGCCCGCTTCTCTCCCCCTGCCTTTCCTGGGGTCTAGACCGCTGCTGTCGGTCCTTCTCACCCCCTGGCTATCGGCGCCGCTGCCCGTTCTGTCCCCCTGACTATCGGTTGCTATGCACGGCGCTGACGTCATGCGCCGCGCCGTTCAGCGCATAGCAACGATGCCGGGGACGCACGCCGAAGGCCTGCAGCAGCGCGGACCCGACTCAGGTAATTATGCCACCGGGGATGGGGGGAGGCAACGGGGCAGCGGCGCCGGTAATGGGTGCCGCTGCACCTTCTCTCCCCCTGGCTGTCGGCGCCGCTTCTCTCCCCCTGGCTATCCATGGATAGCCAGGGGGTGAGAAGGGACGACAGCAGCGCTCTAGACCCCAGGGAAGGCAGGGGGAGAGAAGCGGGCAGCGACGGCCTCTCTCCCCCTGCCTTTCCTGGGGGTATATCGGCGTATAACATGCACACAGACTTTAGGCTAAAAATTTTAGCCTAAAAAGTGCGTGTTATACGCCGATAAATACAGTATTTTAAAACCCTTATGCCATCATAAAGAGTGAACATAAAAAAATTATTCTCTGATATTTAACCCCAATGCCTCTAGTATTGTACAGGAATGACTCTCCCTCCTGTGTCTCAGCAGCTAAAAGGATAACTAAACAATCATTCCTACTTATAATAAGTATATAATAATCTTTTAAACCCCATCATTCCTAGACATAGCTTAGGCTTTGGAGACGCAAAAAAATGAATTATAAGCAGTTGTTATCTTAAATTACCTGTTATTTATATGACAATGACCTTTCAATGTGATATATTCGTACAATATGCATCTAATCTGTTTACACAGTTATATTTTTACTGTGGGGCTTTCAGCTCTTGTTTATTAGTACTCATAATAAAAATGATAAACAAAGGCAGGCATGTGTCCTCATCATATTTAATAAATAAAACTATGTGTCCTATCCCTGGCAATATTTATATCATGTTTTCTATCAATTTCAGTAGAAAAAATGGATACAGAACAAACAGATCTAACATCAAAAGCAGATTGGGGAACAAATTTGATTTTGACCCTAGAATGAAAATATTTTCCCTTTCTGGTGCCTGGTTTTGTAACCCAGGAGTCCAGGACAGAAGGGCCTACTGTTTGTTTTCCCACTAAATCTTTCTCATGACCCTTGGGCCAATTCCCCACCCCATGGCTTGGCAACAATGCAGTTGCTCCGCATAGTTGAATTTGGACAGATTAATACCACTTAGTAACAAAAAAAGATAGGCCCATGTAAAGCTGTGAATCCTCTGTCCAATAGCAGTCACCTGGTCTGCCTCAATGGTATGTACACTCTTAAAGGGGTACTCTGCCCCTAGACATGTTATCTCCTATCCAAAGGATAGGGAATAATAAGTCTTATCAAATAGAATAATAGGATCTCCAGGCCGGCGCTGCTGTGTTCATGAACACACAGTGGATAGCAACAGCAGTCACAATGGAACTCAAGCGATAAGATGCGGTGATGGTAAAAACATTTATTACGAACAACGCGTTTCAACGCCAGAGCCGGCGTCTTCATCAGGTTCTCAAACATATGTACAGAAATACAGTGCATATATATAGTAAAAACACTGGTATGCATAATTAGATAATTGACCTACATCTTGCTCCAGAGCCGCGCCATCAGCCGAACAGGCGGAAGTGATGCACAGGTCACAGGGCAAGGCGGAAGTCGTCACAGGTAAGTAGCGATAATAACATATACAATAACCATTTCCAACAATAATAATAATATAAATTCACACGAAATGAGAAGTGAATAGATGTATATATCATCAGAATCTCCAATTGTAACAGTTTACATAGTATTCTCAATCGTTTCATTAAGCCCGTCTGGATACAAACATTTGAGCTTATAGATCCAATAAGATTCTTTATTAATAAGTTTCCAAAGATGATCGCTAGTATCCGCTGGAATTAGATCTATTATTGTCAGCTTAAGGTTTTCCGGATTTTTATCATGAAATTGCATAAAGTGACGAGATATACTATGGAGGGGGAAGCCCTTTCTGATGTTGAACCTGTGTGTATTCATGCGGGACCGCACTGTCTGAACGTTGCGGCCCACATACTGCAGATTGCAAGGGCATTCCAATAGGTACACCGCGTAACTGGACTCACAATTGCAGTTGTGTTTAATATCAAAAGACTCGTTCGTGACATTATATACAAATGTATTGCGGCCCTACTGTATAATCATACAGCAAAGGCAACGTGTTTTATTAAATTTTTTATTGCATTTTTTGTCGCATTTTTGTCTTTTCCTGCATCCAATAAGTTATGGGACTTGTTAAAATATGTATGGATGTCTCTATCTGGTTTTTGTATATTTTTCAATTTACTGGGGGCCAGAAGGTTGCGTAAAGACATGGGTTTTCTAAAAGTTATACAAGGGTCTTTAGGTAGTAAATCTTTAAGGACTGGGTCACTTTTTAGAATGGGCAAGTGTTTCCTCAAAATTCTACGAATAGAGTGGGAGGCACAATTAAAAGTGGTGAGGAAATTATGTTTAATCTCTTTCGGAGTATCATTATTAACAGTTTTTAATTTGTTTTTAGATTGCACCAAATCTCTCTGTTTCAAATATTTTGTACTGTTATAAGCTTGTGTTAAAATATTTGGGGATACCCCTTCTCTTTGAATCTTTTTTGTAAAACAACAGATTGTGTTTTAAAATCGGAGTCATCCGTACAGTTCTTACGTATTTGGAAATACTGGCCAAAAGGCACATTTCGGAGCCATCTTGGATAATGGCAACTCCAAAAATCTAAAAAGCTGTTTACATCCACAGATTTAAAATGGGTCTTGGTTTTAATCATGCCATCAGTAGTCTTAAAAATATCCAGATCTAAGAACTGTATGCATGACTCCGAAAAATAGGGGGTAAAAGTAAGTCCAAAAGTATTCTTATGAATAAAATCCACAAACTGTAGTGCCTGTTGGTGTGACCCAGTCCATAAGATAAAAAGATCATCAATGTATCTTTTAAAATGATAAATATATCTTAAAAATAGGGGAATTAGGCTGTGTGATGTATTGGGACTCGAATCGCCCCATAAATAAATTTGTATAACTTGGGGGCGAAACGAGTCCCCATCGCACAGCCTTTTATCTGACAAAAAATATGGCCATTGAATTCAAAGCAATTATGCTCTAAAATAAATTGAATCACTTCAAAATTTAAAATCGCCTGAGTACCTAAAGTGCTATCAATGTTTGAATAAAGTGCAGATACATCTAAGGTTAAAAAGGAACAATTATCCGGAATATCAAGTTCATTTAATTCTCTTATCAATTGGGTGGAGTCTTTAAGATATGCCGGTAATTCCAGTACAAGTGGCTGCAAAAAAAAATCTATATAATGTGCCAAGTGTGCAGTAATCAACCCGATCCCCGAGATAATCGGGGGTGACCGGGAGGATTAGTGACACACTTGTGCACTTTGGGCAAATAATAAAAAGTGGTCAGTTGATAGGTAGTAAGTAAGGTAGTAATATTTAAAAAACTTTTTTCTTTTTTATTCAAAATATTAAGACCATTAGCTTTATCAATAAGTTTACAATAAAGTGAAAAGTGCCCTAGTGAAGGATCCTGTGACAATAATTCATAATATTGTGTATCTGCAAGAATATTCGTGGCTTCCCTCAAATATGCTGTTCTGTCCAACAGGACAATGCCACCCCCCTTGTCGGCAGAGTGTATAGTTCATTCTGCATTAGATTGTAACGATTTAATCGCCCTGCGTTCAGGGGGGGTCAAATTGTCCTTTAAAGTTAATGGATCAACAGAGAGAGAGCAAAAATCATTTGATAACATAGTGTAAAAAGTCTCAAGGTAAGCACCACTATGATAAATGGGGTAAAATTGTGACAGTGGTTTAACTTCTGCGTGAACAGTGGGTATAATAGAAGAATTCTCTGTTACAGGAGAGTGTGTAAGTGAATCAAACGTTTTAACAAAGAAATGATTAGAACTAATGACCATGTCATTCCATGTCAGTGTTCAGACCAGCTGATTGTTTCTCTAAAAGGGAAAAATGACGGGTGAGAGTTAATTTGCGAATGTATTTATTTAAATCGAGAAATAACTGGAAATTGCCTGGTTTAGAGGTTGGGCAAAATGACAAACCTTTGGACAGTATCTATTCATATTCACTCAGAAGATAACTAGATAAATTGAATAATTTTACAATCGATTTTTCTTGAGATTGGGTACAGGGGGTATGATTGAGATGTCGTTTGGATCGTTTAGCTCCCCCTCAGCAGCCCCTATAACGTTTTTTCTTTTTACAGGTCTGTTTGCTTGAATTGGTGATATGATGGGGAAGAAGTTGGTGAATCTCCCCCTTATTGGTCTGGATAATGCCGGAACTAGCTGGACAACACCGGCATGGACCGGTCAGGAGACTAAAAAAGAAGTAGAAGAAGTGGAGTGTGTGGACATATCTGAGGTAAGCAGTGGCGTTGCGACCCGGGTGCGGGGGGTGCGGCCCGCACCGGGTGACACCAACCTAATGGGGTGACACCAAGACGCTCCGTAGCCGCACCCCCCCCCCCCCCCAGCTACACAGACACCACCTCCCCCATCTGTGCCCGACCGGCCTCCCATCTGTCAGCACAACCCCCCCCCCCCCGCGCTGTGTGTGCCCGTCCATCAGCAACCCCCCTCTTTCTCCTGCACTGTGCGCCCGTCCATCATCACACCCCCCTCACCTTCTCCAGCATTGTGCCCGGCCTCCGCTCCCACGTCTGCGCCGGCCTGACGTCACACCGTATGGCCGCGCAGGAGGACGTCAGTTACTTCACTCGCACGGCGCCCGGTGAGAAGGAGCGCTGTGCTGGATGGGTGAGTGTGTGTGTCTGTCTCTATCTATGTTTGTGTGTGTGAGACTCTGTGTGTGTGTGACTGTGTGCATGTGTGTGTGACTGTGTGCATGACTGTGTGTGTGTGTGTGTGTGTGTCTGTGAGTGTGTGTCTCTCTGACTGTGTGTGTTTGTGTGTGTGTCTCTCTGTGTTGTATGTGTTTTTTGTGTGTGTGTGTGTGGGGGGGGGGGTATAACCAGCGATCTATTGTGGGGAGACTTTGACCCATTGTGGGGAACCTGCGGCCTAATGTGGGGAAACTACTACCAAGTGTGGGGAGTCTGTGCTACCTTATGTGGGGAATCTGTGCTACCTAATGTGGGGAAATTGCTACCTAATGTGGGGTAACTGGTACCTACCTAATGTGGGGGAACTGGTACCAAATGTGGGGAATCTATGCTGCCTAATGTGGGGAATAGATGCTACCTAATGTGGGGAAACTGCGACCTACCTAATGTGGGGAATCTATGCTGCCTAATGTGGGGAATAGATGCTACCTAATGTGGGGAAACTGCGACCTACCTAATGTGGGGGAACTGCTGCCTACCTAATGCTCCCCCCCTGGCAGTAGCACCCTCATCATCCACCAGCAACACCCCCCCCCCCAGCAGCACCTCCATCAGCAGATCCTGATGGTGGATGATGGCGGTGCTCCTGCCAGGAGGATGATCCTGCCGATGGATGATGGGGATGATACTGCCAGGGGGGATGGCTAGTAGCACCCTCATCATCCTCCAGCAACACCCCCCGAGTAGTAGCACCCCCATCATCCACTAGCAACACCACCAATACCCCCCTACCGTCGTAATAGCATCAGCTAACGGATGTTGAGGGGTGTTACTGCGGTTGTGGTATTATATTCAGAGGGTGCACTGTATGGCAACGTTATATTCAGAGGGCGCAGTTTGTGGTAGTATTATATTCAGAGGACGCAGTTTGTGGTAGTATTATATTCAGAGGGTGCAGTTTGTGGTAGTATTATATTCAGAGGACGCAGTTTGTGGTAGTATTATATTCAGAGGACGCAGTTTGTGGTAGTATTATATTCAGAGGACGCAGTTTGTGGTAGTATTATATTCAGAGGACGCAGTTTGTGGTAGTATTATATTCAGAGGACGCAGTTTGTGGTAGTATTATATTCAGAGGGCGCAGTTTGTGGTAGTATTATATTCAGAGGGCGCAGTTTGTGGTAGTATTATATTCAGAGGGCGCAGTTTGTGGTAGTATTATTAGAGATGAGCGAACTTACAGTAAATTCGATTCGTCACAAACTTCTCGGCTCGGCAGTTGATGACTTATCCTGCGTAAATTAGTTCAGCCTTCAGGTGCTCCGGTGGGCTGGAAAAGGTGGATACATTCCTAGGAAAGAGTCTCCTAGGACTGTATCCACCTTTTCCAGCCCACGGGAGCACCTGAAAGCTGAACTAATTTATGCAGGAAAAGACATCAACTGCCGAGCAGAGAAGTTTGTGACGAGTTGAATTTACTGTAGTTTGCTCATCTCTAATTATTATATTCAGAAGGCGCAGTGGGTGGTAGTATTATATTCAGAGGGTACAGTATGTGGCGGTATTATATTCAGGGGTACAGTATGTGGCAAATTTATATTCAGGGGTACAGTATGTGACAGATTTATATTCAGAGGTACAGTATGTGGCAGATTTATATTCAGAGGGTACAGTATGTGGCAGATTTATATTCAGAGGGTACAGTATGTGGCAGATTTATATTCAGAGGGTACAGTATGTGGCAGATTTATATTCAGAGGGCGCAGTATGTGGTAGTATTATATTCAGTGGGTACAGTGTGTGGCGGTATTATATTCAGGGGTACAGTAGGTGGCAGATTTATATTCAGAGGGTACAGTATGTGTTGGTATTATATTCAGAATGTACAGTGTGTGGTAGTATTATATTCAGAGGGTACAGTGTATGGAAGGTTTATAATCAAAGAGTATAGTGTATAGTAGTATTATATTTAGAAGATACAGTGTCTCTCAGGTTTATAATAATACTTGTTTTCATATAGAGGATGAGAATGCGCTGACATAGTGAGGAGACGTCTGGGCGTCACATTCTGCAGAGAGAAGTTTTAGCTGGAACAAGTCCTGCCGGTATGTACCATCTGAATTAGATAAGGGAAGACTATAGAGAAGACGTCACCTGTAGTCACTGATATCATTGTACATTCTCCTCACTATAGAGAAGACGTCACCTGTAGTGACTGATATCATTGTGTATTCTCCTCACTATAGAGAAGACGTCACCTGTAGTCACTGATGTCATTGTGTATTCTCCTCACTATAGAGAAGACGTCACCTGTAGTCAGATATCATTGTGTATTCTCCTCACTATAGAGATGTCACCTGTAGTCACTGATACCATTGTACATTCTCCTCTCTACATCAGAGCTGTAGTCACTTGTCAGTTCTACAGTTAGGTCAGTGAAACTACAACTCCCAGCATAACCTCACCACTGCTCAAAGGGGTACTCTACTGGAAAACATTTTTTTTAATCAGCTGGTGCTACAAAGTTAAACAGATTTGTAAATTACTTCTATTTAAAAATCTTAATCCTTCCAGTACTTATTAGCTGCTGTATAAGCGATTCACAGTAAGTTATTTTCCTTTTTAATTTATTTTCTGCCTGACCACAGTGCTCTGTGCTGACACCTCTGTCCATGTCAAGAACTGTCCATAGTAGGAGCAAATCCCCATAGCAAACCTATCCTGCTCTGGACAGTTCCTGACATGGACAGAGGTGTCAGCAAATAGCACTGTGGTCAGACTGGAAAGAACTACACAACTTCCTGTGGAGCATACACCAGCTTATAAGTACTGTAAGTATTAAGATTTTAAATAGAAGTAATTTAAAAATCTGTTTAACTTTCTGGCACCAGTTGATATAAAAGTAAATGTTTTCCAGTGGAGTACCCCTTTAAGTAATTCTGGGAGCTGTATATTTCAATGGTGAAAACTTCTTTAACACTTTCCCATTCTGTGGCAACTGGTATATCTGATTATTATACTGGAATTTCTCACAATGCGCTACAACAGTGGTGTCTGTCACAACAGGCTAAAAACTTACTGAGGGGGGGGGGGGTAGGTATGGGGGTGACACCATTTTCTACCGCTCCGGGTGACACCAACCCTAGCAACGCCACTGGAGGTAAGAGCTGATTTAGTTGTCTGTTCAAAAATGCTCTCTGTCAGCTCCTCACTGTTCAAATAATAGTGTCATCATGTGTAGTAAAAATAGACAAATCCTATAGATTTAATTCTATATCTTTCGAATCTATAGACTCTTTATTAGAGAGACATGTTAAAACTCCTAGATGTGAACTAACATTATAATGGTCACTTTGGGGTAGGGTATTGTCAGTGATTGTAACAGTGCCATCAAAGGCTGTGTTACCAGCAGAGACAACCGTGGTATTTCCAACTCCAACTGGATTGGGAGCGGGATGGTTGCTAGTAGTAAGGCTAGGGATCTTAACAATAGCATTAGTATCCTTATTAATACTATTTTTAGAATAATTGCGTTTATAAGCAGAGTTAACAATAGTTCTTAACCCATTGGGTTCACTCCATTTGTTATAATTGGAATTATATGGCTTTCTATTGTGACCAGATACATGATTGTGAGTTATGTCTTTAAATCCTTCACCATTATTTGAAGCTGTCATAGCTAAAGAGTTGTCATCAGTATTAATAGATTTAATTCTGACTTCATGGTTATTAGAGGCATAGCTATTTTTCTTAGGCCATTTTCATATTTGGTTGGTCGCGTAATCTTCGCGATCACGTGCAAACTTCTGTACTTTTTTGTTTATAAGATCAGTTTCCAATCTATTTAGCCATATCATAACATTACTATCCATTTTACGAAACTCAACAAAATGTTCAAAATTAAACAATTGATCCATAATAGATATAGCTTTAGAAATGAGGTCCGATGCCATCAGTTGTCTTTTTGTGGCTAATCGGACCATCATTTCTCTAGACACAAATTCCATATAGTCCTCCCACTCTTTAGTAAAGGTGGTGTCCTTTTTGAAGAAGGACTCAAATGGCATACGTAAACCTCTTGGAGCAATTTTCTCCTGGAGGTATAGATTCAAAAACATAACATCTATATTATGCTGTATTTCCCTTTTAAAAATGTCCTCCAGTTGCAAAAATTGATTAGTCATAATCTTCAGATCACAACTAGGCACATGTTCAGATTTAGTCTAAGATACAATGGGACCTTTAGTAGATACTCCAACAAGTTGATTAATTAGAGTGACCCTGGATTCTGAGCGGTTAACGAAGAATTCCATAGTCAGCAGCTATAGATATATATATATATCTATAGCAGCTATAGATATATATATATATATATATATATATATAGTGTTGAGCGGCATAGGCCATATTTGAATTCGCGAATATTCGCGAATATATGGAGGAATATTTGTCATATATTCGCGAATATTCGCATATTCATAATATTCTCATTTTATTTTCGCACATGTAAAAAATTCGCGTGTGTGCAAATTAGCATACGCGTAAATTCGCATGTGCGAAAATTAGCATATGCTAATTTTCGCATAAGCGAAAATTCGCACACCAGTCTCACACAGTAGTATTAGAGCCTTCTTTACACCACACAAGCTGGAAGCAGAGAGGGATGATCACTGTGATGTGTACTGTGAAAAAAAAAAAAATATTCGTAATTACGAATATATAGTGCTATATTCGCGAATATTCGCGAATTCGCGAATATGCGATATTCGTGAATAAAATTCGCATTGCGAATATTCGCGAGCAACACTATATATATATATATATATATATAGACGTGAACCAAAAAAGGAAAAATAAAATATGAAGGAAAGCAAACCGTAAATCCCAATTCACAATCCAATCAGGAAGACTTTCATTTCATTCAGGTAGAAGAAAAATTAATAATGGTCTATGACATCCAAAACAGTGCAGCTCCAAAACTCTACTCCAGTAGAGAGTCCTCTTCAAAAGCAGGACTAGAAGACAAAAAAAAAGAGACCCACAGAGTGCTCCGTAGTGCCACAAAACCAAGGTGAGTGACATCAATTGTAGAATGAAAAATTGCTCACCCCGGAGGTTGTGCTAGCAGGCAGGCACAACACTGGTAATCACATATAGTAGAATCTCCACAATGCAGCCAGCTCTGGCGTTGAAACGCGTTGTTCGTAATAATTGTTTTTACAATCACCGCATCTCATCGCTTGAGTGCCATTGTGACTGCTGTGGCTATCCACTGTTTGCGCCTACTTGAATCCTGTTGTGGTTGGAGAAATTGTGCTGTATCTGAGACACCAAATCTTGGTGGAGGGATTGGCTGCATTGTGGAGATTCTACTACATGTGATTACCAGTGTTGTGCCTGCCTGCTAGCACAACCTCCGGGGTGAGCAATTTTTCATTCTACAATTGATGTCACTCACCTTGGTTTTATTGCACTATGGAGCGCTCTGTGGGTCTCTTTTTTGTGATCATGAACACGGAAGCCTGGGTCTTCCATGTCATGCCACGCCCCATCCATTCATGTCTATGGGAGGGGGTGTGACGGCTAGTACATAGCTGTCATGCCTCCTCCCATAGACATGAATGGAGGAGGTGTGATGGCGGTGGTCATCCGACATCAGGCATGGTGCACCGGATGACTCTGGTGCCTTGTTGGAGATCGCAGGGGGTCCCAGCAATGGCCCCCCGCGATCAGACATCTTATCCCCTCTTGTTCTCCCTTATTTATTCTCTATGGGAATAACCAGAGCAGGCTAAGTGGTGTTTGGACCTCTGAACCTGCCATAGAGAATGAATGGACCAGAGGCATGTATGCACATGGACCAGAGGCATGAATGGACCAGAGGCATGTATGCACAACCCTATCAGATAATTATCCCCTGTCCCCTTTAGGCAGTCACAGATCCTAAAACTTGTAAATCACCTGGAGCATTCACACAACAGTCTCACTATCACCACAACTGCAACAGTTGTTTGTTCAAAAAACATCTTGTTTATGAGAGGTCAGAGGAAAATCTCTACACATAAAAATGTCAGTAACTAAAATAAGCATTACAACAGCAGTATACCGAGGCGTAAGGGCTAGCTCAGGCTTTAGTTGTAAAGTGTATCTGTAAATGTCTATTAAATGGATGTAGAGGTCATGTAGCTTAACCAGATAATGGCAATGCCTAGTACACTGTATGGCACGTGATCCTGGGATTTAAACCTGTGCCATTGTAAATGCCAGCTCCATAGAGCTCAATGAGTGCGGTATAGTGGATGAAGTCAGTGACAAGCTGTCTTCATTCCACCTGGAGATCATAGGATCACCATGTGCCCCTCAATGTGGCAGAACTGTGGGGTCTTAACAGACTAAGATCAGCTCTGCCAGTGACTACTACCCCTTATTGTTCCCTGTAACTAGGGCTTCTATAGATTAGTAGAAAATTACAAAATAGAAAGAGAAAAATGCAAATGTCCCTTAGAGGTCTTTATAACCTCATGCAACATGTATTGGTCCAGATATCTATCTATTTGAGATTAAAAAAAAAATTTCACTTAGCAACCAATGACAGTTCAGTTTTAATTCTATCAGAGCAATTTGGGAAATAGAAGCTAAGCTTGTGGTTGGTTGCAGACAGTTTTTATCGAGGACAGATTGATCAATCTGAGCTATTATGTTAAAAAATGATTTACACAGATGAATAAAAATAAATAAAATAATGAACATAATAAAATTCAAATGAAACAATAAAATGCAAGATCTTTTAACAAATAAGAATTTGTGTATCAGTGCTATTGTTGATAAATACTTTAAATAGAACTTACTTGGTTATTGTAGAATAAATTCATATGCGGCGTGCTCTGAGCGGTATTCACTAAAAGAAAAACATATGCCGTGATTGGTCTTAATATCAATAAACTACTACTGAGTATCAGCAGTCCAAGTATCCACCCTACAGGCAAGGATCATGCATACGCAACGGCTGTTTCCAATGTATGTTATACAATGTAGTCACTTATTGTCCATCCATATACTGCTCATGGTTATGTATACAACCTAGGTACATAACCACGAGCAGTATATGGATGGACAATGAGTGACTACATAGTAAAGCATACATAGGATACAGCTGTTGTGTATGCATGATCCTTGCCTGTAGGGTGGATACTTGGACTACTGATACTCAGTAGTAGTTTATTTATATTAAGACCAATCATGGCATATGTTTTTCTTTTAGTGAATACCGCTCAGAGCACGCCGCATATGAATTTATTCTACAATAACCAAGTAAGTTCTATTTAAAGTATTTATCAACAATAGCGCTGATACACAAATTCTTATTTGTTAAAAGCTTTGTAATTTTGGAGTGGCAAGTCAGGGACCCACTCAGTTGTATCATAGCTACTTACACACCATCATTGCACCGGTGTTCTAAATTTTAAAATACAAGATCTGTTGTCAGAACACCTCTGTTAAAATAACACCTAAAATAACAAACTAGGAAGGAAAATGAACTTTTTGAAATCATTAATCACCCTACACATTTTTTTTTTTCTTTTTAAAAATTAAAATAGCCCACTGAGTCATGGAAGAATATGCAGCAAAATTATTTTTGTTTAAATGGGTACTCCAGTGCTTAAACATCTTATCCCCTATCCAAAGGTTAGGGGATAAGATGCCTGATCGCGGGAGTCCCGCCGCTGGGGACCCCCGGGATCATGCACGCGGCCCCCCGTTTGTAATCAGTGCCCGGAGCGTGTTCGCTCCGGGACTGATTACCAGCGACCACAGGGCCAGCGGCGTGTGACGTCACACCTCCACCCCCGTGTGACGTCACGCTCCGCCCCTCAATGCAAGCCGACGGGAGGGGGCGTGATAGCTATCATGCCCCCTCCCATAGGCTTGCATTGAGGGGCGGAGCGTGACGTCACACAGGGGCGGAAGCATGACGTCACACACCGCCCGCCCTGCGGTCGACCATAATCAGACCCGGAGCGAACACGCTCCAGGCACTGATTACAAACAGGGTGCCGTGTGCATGATCCCGGGTGTCCCCAGCAGTGGGACTCCCGCGATCAGGCATCTTATCCCCTATCCTTTGGATAGGGGATAAGATGTTTAAGCACCGGAGTACCCCTTTAAGCTAAAGAAAAAAAAAATGAGAGCTGTTGATGTAAAGTCACAAAAAATTGTCTGTTCATTTAGAAAGTTAAATATTAATGCACTGTTTTATTTTTGTTTTGTTTTTTTTTACACTTTTTGGGAGTAATTACACTTACCTCTTCTGAGAAAGGGGTACATCGGTGGAATTTTTTTTTTCAAATTAGACAGATTTGTAAATTACTTCTATATAAAAATCTAAATCTTATCAGTACTTATCAGCTGCTGTATGCTTCACAGGAAGTTGAGTTGTTCTTTTCAGTCTGACCACAGCGCTCTTTGCTGACACCTCTGTCCATGTCAGGAACGGCCCAGAGCAGGAGAGGTTTTCTATGGTGATTTGCTTCTACTCTGGACAGCAGGGCCGGTTTTAGGCTTAGCGTGGCCCTAGGCAAAATCAAAAGAGGGGCCCCAAAAGTCGCAATAGTGCACTAACCAGATTTGCAAATTTTTGGAAACTTCAAATACCATAAAAAAATATCTAAAAAGCAATTCAAAAGTGCCATAAAAAAAATGGTACCGATAAAAAACTACAAATCAAAAGTATTTGTTCCTTTCCAGCAGTCTGGGCCAGCTGCAAAGCTAGTTCAGGCTGCTGGTCCCCCCAGACTGCCAGACCCTGTTTCTGTGGTGGAATGGGGCCAGCAAGGGGGGTACAGCATGGTGTCAGAAAAGGCTGTGGACGCAATAGATGTGAAGCCCACCCCTCCTGCCGGTAGGGAGGGGCAGTATGGGCTCATGGTGGGCAGTGGCAAGGCAAGCTATGCTGCCGTGTGCTCGGGGGGTGGTTCCACGAGTGCTGCAGGGCACTCCCCTATGAGGGGGGGGGAGTTTCCGGGCGCCGGTGGCAGAGAGTGGTGGGTCCATGTGCTTGGGGGGCGGTCCCCCGAGTACTGTGTGTTTTGCGGGCGCTGCGGGGCACTCCTCTGTGAGGGGGGAGTGTCCGGGCGCCGGGATCAGCGGCAGAGCCCAAGCGGCTGGGCAAACTAAGTGCAGGCACAGTGGGAGGAGCTGGGGTGCGCTCGAAGGGGCAGCACCAGACTTTGGAAATCACATCACTCATGGAGAAGGAGCCATTAGCGTCGACCCCAGCAGCTAAGCCAGAACAGAAAGTCTATTTAAAGCCAGCAACACTACAAGTCCCAGCCAGCCCAGAATTTGTTAGGCAGGATGCTATGAGTGCAAGATGTGTGACTGATGGGTGTAGTAGTGTTGTGGATGAGAGGGGTGTATGTGGGAGTGTCAGTGGAATGAATGTTGGTGGTAGTAGTAGTGGTGTGAATGGGAAGTCTAGCATGAATGGAAATAAAGATGATGGGAGTAGTGGTGTGAATGGTGGTATTAATGGTTCTGGGTCTGGTTCTGGGTCTAGGGCTGTGTCTGGTCTGGCTGCCCCCCCCCCTCCCCCCCCCCCCCCCCCGGTAGTGACTGCCCCTAGGAGCTATGCCAATGTCACTGCCGGGGGTTCAGGGGGGTCCCCGTCTCCGTCCGGCTCTGGAGGCCACTTGCAACAGCGCCCCCTGGAGGCTCTACGCAGGGGTGACAGGTCGATCCAGGTAGAGGGAAGGGGTGAGGTCGACCTGTCTTTCTGGATAGAGAGGCATGGTTTGGGTGCTTTCCGAGAGCGGAATGGGGAGGTGGTCTGGTCCCTCCCGACAACCCGGGCAGGACAATAACCGTAGGAATGTGGTCCGTCTGATTTGGAGGGGCGAGGATGCGTGCCCACCTCGCGCAAAAGTGGTTGAGCTACTCCTTCAGATGGAATTCAGGGCGAGTGACATCTTTGCCTTGATTCACCCCTACGGTTCATCCGAGTTTGATGTCAGTTTCGTTCGGCCAGAGGGTCTCGAACTCTTCTGGTCAAACTACGAAGTGGCAAAGAACGAGCCCGGCTGGCGGGATTTTGCCGTCAAGAAAGTGACCGTTTTGACCCGTAACGAGTCACTTTCTTGTTATGACATTATGACCTGGCTCGGACAGTATGGGGATCTGACGGACATGCCCAAGATAAACTTGTATGAGCACGGGATCTAGTCCGGGTCCTGGACATTTTCCGTCAAACTCAAGCGTTCAGGGAGTACGGTTGCCCACATTCCGTCAGCCGCCTTCCTTGTACGCGATAGGATCCAGGTCTTCTACCAGGGGCAGCCTAAGGTCTGTCACAGGTGTGGCAGCCCCACCCACTTTAGCGCAGCCTGTACTGTGCAGGTCTGTGCTTTGTGTGGTGGGGTGGGTCATCTGGCCGCATCCTGTAGGCAGATCCTGTGCCACCTGTGTGGTGTCCTCGGACACCGTTTTAGCCATTGTCCTAGCGCCTTCGCCTGTGCAGCGGCTGCTCCGGCCGAGGAGAGCTGCGAAGTTGCCTCGGCTGGGGAGGGTACGGGCAGGGATGGGGGCGCAACAGGGTTAGTGAGGAGGAAAAAGGGCAACGCCAAACTAAGGCGGGAAGAAAATCGTAGAAGGAGTAGGGAGCTGGAGAGTGCCCAGGTGATGGGGGTAGCTTCAGCCCCTGCTCCTGAAGCTGACCCTGTAACCGCTGAAGCCCTGGAGGAGAACGTGCTGGATGAGGAGATCAGGAGGCAGCGCAGAGAGGAAGGCAATATGGCCGACCCTTCCGATTCCTCCCACTATGAAAGTGTGGATGAGGAAAGTGGGGTGAGGCCCAAAAAGAAAGATAAGGGCAAAAGGAAAGGGAGAAGGAAGAGGTCAGAGCCCTCTGAAGTTCCTGGTACTACGGGCCAGGTCCAAAACTGAAGCCTGACTGCCCCCCCCTCTGATTGACCTGTCAAACCGATGCCTCGTCCTCGATACCATCTCCTTCCCCTCCTTGGAGGGGGACGGTGAGGGCGAGGTGCCTAGGGAGAAGGAGCCTCTGGGGGGTACTGGGCCCTGTCCTGTTGAGGTACCTTCCTCAGAGGGCAGGGCTAGACCGGAGCCGGATGGAGCCGGAGACCATATGAATCAATCGGAGTGTAAAAAAAGATCCAAGAGTGGTCCTGCCCTCTCGTCTTCTTCGGGGGATGAGGGTGGCAAAAAAGAAGGGAAAGAAAAAGTAAAGGGTGTGGCCATCTAATTTAATCACCCTGTATGGCGGCACTCACCCCATTGACGCTGGCATCTATTAACTGTGCCAGCATAAAGTCGGATACGGCTAGACTTGCAGCCTTTGATTTTCTCGGCCGCGTTGAAGCCAACATTTTCTTTTTACAGGAGACCAGGTTGTCAGATCTAGCCAGAAGAGAGTGGAGGTGAGGTCCCTCCCACTGGTCTCTTGCGGCTGAGGCGTATAGTGGGGTGGCGGCCCTTTTTACTGCTCCTGTTGAATGCCGACGGGTAATTGAATTAGAAATGGGGAGGTGCCTGATCTTAGATGTCTTCATGAAGGGACAGAAGCTCCGACTCATTAACATCTACGCCCTGCAAATTAAGCGGGTCGTAAAGATCTCTTTATGAGGATTAAGCCCTTTCTCTTTACGACTCGGCAGGCGATCTTTGGAAGGGACTTCAGTAATGTCACGAGGTCCCAAAATAGGAGAGGCTCCAATGGTCCGCTGACTTGCGATAGTGTGGCGCTGATTAGCATAGCTAGAGAAGCTCGTCTAGAGGATGCCCACATCCGGAGCCCCTCAGGCCATGCGGGTTTCACCTATCATCAAGGTAGTCGCAGGTCTAGGATAGATAGGTTTTATTTAAAGGAGGAAGCCGTCTCTTCCGTAGTGTCCGTGGTTGAGGTGGACTTCTCCGATCACTGTATGATTTTGTTTTCCCTGAATGTTTCAGAGACCCCTTGGATGGGAAAAGGTTATTGGAAGCTGAATTCGTCCCTCCTGGAGCAAGCGGAGATAAGACAGTCCTTTGAGGATTTTCTTCAGAGTCAGGTACCTTTACTGGGCCTATGTAGTAGTAAGTCAGAGTGGTGGGAGATATTCAAGAAGCGGGCTGCAGGGTTCTTCCGCCATCTCTCGAGCCCCAGGTCCCTGAACAGGTACCGCTTGTATCAGGGTCTGAGGAGGAAACTCGAGCTTCTTGTTTTGACTGGAGGTAGCCGAGTGAAATCCTCCAGAGTGAAATCCTTGCTGATGAGGTTTCAGTACGGTAGGCACACATCTTTGGTTTTTGAGAGGGATTTCGGGAAGTACCGCTCGCCCGACCCTTACAGAAACTGTAAGATGTCAGTGAGTAGTAAAGTCATTTCAGGACTGATTGATAGTACAGGATCTCTGAATCGGTCCAGATCAGGGATCTTGGAGGTTTGTCAGATCCTTCTACTTGCACCTCTTGGGGAGGAAGGATCTAGATCGAGACAAGATGTCGGTTTTCCTGGCTGAAACCATTCCTGAGCCAGGGGTAGACCCCTCTCTTGATGTTTTGGCAGAAGAAATCAGGGAAGAGGAAGTGAGACTGGCGATCGAGGGGCTTGTCTCTAAGAAGTCGCCAGGTCCGGATGTTTAACATCTGAGTGGTACAGGACCTTTAAGGAGTCTTTAGCTTCCCTCTTGACTGAGGTATTCAATGAGTGTCTCCCCTCGGGCACTCTGCCGAAGTCAATGAGGAGGTCAGCCCTGATTCTTCTCTCAAAGGGTAAAGATCCCAGCCGTATTGAGAATTGGAGGCCCATAGCTCTTCTCAATACGGACAGGAAGCTTCTGGCTAAGATACTGTTTAATCGGTTGGTGAAGTTTGCACCCCGGCTCCTTTCGGGGGCCCAGCACTGCACTGTTCCAGGCCGAAGCACCTTATGTGCTGTCCTTAGTGTCAGGGAGGCAGTGGAGAGGAGTAGTGCAGGTCTCTGGAAGGGGTACTTGCTGTCCTTGGATCAGGCCAAAGAATTTGATCGGGTGAACCACAAGTACCTCTGGTCCGTCCTCCTGAGATATGGCTTACCGAGTACTTTTGTTAATTGGCTTAAGATTTTGTATGCAGGGGTAGAGAGTTTCCCGCTGGTGAACAGGTGGTCTGGCCGCTCTTTTGAGGTGGGGTCCGGAGTCCGTCAAGGTTGTCCTTTGAGCCCGCTCTTATATGTGTTCGCGATCGATCCCTTCTTTAGGAGGGTGAGTCGTGGACCATTGACGGGAGTCGGGATGAGTCTGGCGGAGCCGGCTGTCACCCAGAGAGTGGTGGTGTATGCTGACGATGTCACTATTTTCATTTCCTCGAGAGAGGAGGTCGATGTGGTGATGTCAGAGGTGGACCGCTACTCGGAGGCATCCGGGTCGAAGATCAACCGGGATAAGTGTGAGAGTCTCTGGCTGGGAGGGGGGGATTCCACGTTTGATCTCCTGGACACCCTACCAGGGCCCCAAGAATCAGCAAAAGTCTTAGGCATCACATTCGGCCAGGATGATTATTCCATCAAAAACTGGGATGATAAGCTCCAGGATGCCACTCAGAAGGTGGACCAGTGGAAGGGTTGGTCTATGACCCTCAGGGAAAGGGTACACCTGATCAAATCGTACCTGCTCCCCTTGTTTATCTATCTGGGCAGCGTATGTATCTTGCCAGAGGCCTACTACACTAGGATTTACAGCCTATTTTTCCAACTGTTATGGGGGAACAGGATGAACCTAGTCAAGAGGGAGGTTACGTACCGCACGAGGGGACTAGGGGGTTTATCTATGGTAAACCCTGTGGTGTTCTTAACAAACACCTTCCTGAAAGCTAACATCTCAAACCTCTGGTCAGAGAGAGCTTCTCCATGGGTACTCTCCTGCAGGGAATGGATTCGGCCTTTCTTCCAGGAATGGGAGAGAGGAGGGTGAGTGAAGGACCTCCGTACGCCCCATGGATATCTTCCGGCTTACGCTACCCCGACTCTGAAGGCGATACATCGGTGGGGTCTGGGAGTGTGGGAGATCAGGACCCAATCAAGGCAGTTCCTTGGCAAACGGGTTCTGTTGACCCACTTCCAGAAGCCTCTGGCGCTCAGGGACTGCCCAGGTCGGGATCTGAGTGTGGGGTTGTACCTTTTAAACATGAAAAGGATCCCCCAGAAGTTTTGGGACTTGGCCTGGCACTGCTTTCAGGGGAAGCTATATGTAAGGGACAACCTGAAGTGCAGGAACTCTGATGACCGGGGATGTCCCCGAGAAGACACGCTGCGGGTACACGCTGGAAAGCATGGACCACTTCCTGCTTCATTGTCCCTTTAATATAGGGGTCTACAACCGGGTGGGCGCTTCCATCGGCTGGAGTCAACTTGTCGACCTTACCTACCCGAAGTGGGCTTTTGGGGCATTTAGGAACTTGGGTGGCCGGGACCGGGGCCCTTTATTCTTAGTCAGTTTAGTAGTTAGGTACTACACATGGAATGCACGGTGTTTAGTGTCAACCCAGCAGAAAATCCTCTCCAAGGTGGAGGTCTGTAGGAATATCACCGGTGACCTCGGGAAGATCAGGTCTTTGGAGTATGTCAGTCTTGGTACCAGTAGGGCTTCTCTCCTATGGAGAGGGTTTTCTTTTGATGTGCCCTAGGTACTAGACCTTTTGGGTAGAGTACCTTTATTTTGGATAGGGGAAGTATTAAAGGGATAGAGATAGGGTGAGAGTAGGGTTAGTTTTACTGGAGGGATAGAATTATGGAGAATTGTAGGGGGAGTTAGGGAAAGATTTTAAAATTGTTTTATGTATCAAGTCTGCCATCCTTCTTCCCGGTGGTGGGTTAATGCATGCACACGCTAGCTTTTTGTTTTGTTTTAAGCAGATATGTTATGAAGGGCTTACAGGCGACCAAACTTGGGCCTAAAGTGGGTTGTGGTTCAGTGTGTGTATAAGTTTGTGTACAAGTTGGCTGGGAGGAGTGTTAGGTGGGGAGGGTGTATTTGTGGGTGGTGGTGTTTTGTTTCTTTGGGGGACCTGACATGGGTCAGTTGAGGACTGACTTTGTGAACTGTACGAACAGTATGGACTCTGACCCATGTACAGGAGGGGTGGTATGGGTGAGTGGACAATTTTAGTGTAGGGTTTTCTGTTGTTTTTGTAGGTTTATAGAGAAGGAGGGGGGAAAAAAAAGGCTACAGTGTATATTATATGTATATATTATATTTATATGTTTTTGTGTCTATTATGTGCTTTATATCTATATTGTTTTGCATTATTTAACTTTTTAATACATATGGCAGTTGGACCAGATGTTGTGTTGCTATGCTGTGTTATGTTTGTTTGTTTTTTGTTTGTTTTTTTTACGCATGGGAGCATCTCTTATGTTTCTTTTGTACTTTTGTTAGTTCCAGATGAGGATTCAGTTTGATATAGTTTTGTAAGTGAATGCGTGTGTGATAGGATTAAAAAAAAAAACATTAAAAAAAATTTTTTTTGCAGTGGTGTGCTTGTTATATTTCTGTTTTTTTTCTTGTTGTGTGTTCCTGAGTATGGATGGGTTTGAGTTATAGCCAGGTAGTGCTAAATTTTAAGTTTATAATTTGAGTTATAGCCAGATAGTGCTAAAATTTTATGTTTATAATTTGATACGCCAAGTTGTGCTGTTTTTTTTTTTCAGTATGTGTGTGAGTGTGTTGATTTGATGGTTTGGTTAGGTTTAGTAGGCATATTTAGTATTTTTGTAATTTAATAAGGCTGGGCTGGCCAGTTAGGCAGGGTTTTTGGTTTTGTACAAGAGTATTTTGTATTTATGCTATAGCTGGTTAAGCTGGTTTTGTTTTGTGTTCTGTATTGGATAAGTTTTGTATTTTTCTAATAAAAAAGAGTGTCAGCGAGAGCACTGTGGTCAGACAGAAAAGAACAACTCAACTTCCTCTGTAGCATACAGCAGCTGATAAGTACTGGAAGGATTAAGATTTTCAATAGAAGTGATTTACAAAGTGATTTCACTTTCTGGAACCAGTTGAGTTGAAATTTGTTTCCCCACCGGAGTACCCCTTTCATTTTTTCATTTCATCATTTGTCTTTGTGTATGCATTTGAATTATGTCCAATGTTTCACTTTATCTAGAGTATTAATCTAGTCCGGTCCACATCAAGTTTATGCATCCTGTTGAAGGGTAAATTTATATATATATATATATATATATATATATATATATATATATATATAGATGCAAATCATAAAATGTTGCAGTATCTTGTAATACCCTTTCTATTGGACTAACAGCATTTTGTAGAGACAAGCTTTCGGGATTCCTTCCTTTATCAAGTCCAAAGCAAATCTACTTGATAAAGGGAGGAATCCCGAAAGCTTGTCTCTACAAAATGCTGTTAGTCCAATAAAAAAGGTATTACAAGATATTGCAACATTTTATGATTTGCATCTGCATCACTGGATTAATACGGCTACTCAAATTTACTACATTATATATATTTTATATATATATATATATATATATATATATATATAGCAATGCTTATCCTATTGCCATCGACTTCTGTATTACACAATACCGAAAAAGGAACCTACATATTGCATCTTACCTTCACAGTAAATTAATGCCCCTAAAATATATATATATATATATATATATATATATATATATATATATATATATTTTTTTTTTTTTTTACAAGATGAAAAAATACAGTGTGAACTTTTACGTGCAGATCTGCCACAATTGTACAGTAATAGACATGAGTTACATCTTTTGTTGCAAATAAAGTGACAAATCCACAACATCATGAGTAGCTGCAGCAGAAAATCTGCTAGTTAAATTTGCAGCTGTTCTAAATCATATGGATTTAACCAAAGGGGGAAATAAGAAAAAAATTCCAGGCCACAGCATAGCAGCAACTACATCAAAAGTATTGCCATACTTTTTTAATCACTGAAGTGCTGCTCTCCCATAGGCACTGGCAAATAAAACTCTGATAAATACAGAACCAGACCTCACATACAGCCAGGTGCTCTTTTTTGTATTGTTAAAGCATACCTGTACTTTCCCAAAAAAAATTTAAACCTGCATTTTTTTTTTAACATTAAACCTTTCGAGTGGTAACAAGGTAATTTTGGTTAGGGACCTGCTACACACAGACGCAGCTAGCGGACTTGCACATTATGATCATAGAGTTCAGTATAAATTTGCTGTTGCTGTGTCTGTGGGGAGCCACTGCTGAGGGTTAGGCCGAGCAGTATTGGGGCTTCTCCTTATGGGCACTTGTGTTGCAGAGGTGGTGGTTGCTGCCTGGCACTACGCCACTTTTATTTGGGGATGTTAGGGACACGTTTTACCCAGATGGGTGTGACGTGGTAAGCAGGCTTGCACCATTTAATCAAAATGTACACTAACAACCTGTTAGTTTTATAAATTTGCTGGGAAGCCAAGGATCCCTTTGTAAGATGTGGATGTGTGGCCTGGTCTGTTTTTTTTAAAACTTATGTATTTACTGAAGAAATGCTATCCGTCCACGTACTGTGGCATAGCCACGCCCGCTGGAGACAAAATGACTTATCATATATTGTGAGAAAACAGTAAAAAAAGAAGAAAAAAAAAAAAGAAAGTTGCTACATCACTTCAGGGTGTGGGTCCTATGCATGGCAAAATGAAAAAAAAAGTGGCGTATGGAGGTAATAGAAGCATATTACACAGTATTACAACTTGGAATCATGGAGTCAAAGGCTGAATAAAAATATAATCCTGGAATCCCTTTTATGTTATAAACTGGCACTTGTAGATGCTGAAGTGGCTGGTCCTACTGGCACCAAAAATTGTAACTCAATAAACAAGGCCATAAATAAAGTAAAAGCGACCATGAATACCTATTTGAGAATCTATGGTCTAAATTCATTAGAGATATTAATACAGTGACATCTTCATTAATGTTATAGAGAATAGCTAAAATCATGAACTTATATTCTAAATTTTAATTGGTGCCTCACAGTGACAAATGACAATAATATGTAGTGTATCCAGTTGATATAGCATGTATAAAGGAGACAAACATTTACACTAGTGAACATTTGAACTAGTGAACATGTGTCACTGGAATTATGGAAGATATGCTTACAGGCTTCACATGTGAGGGGCTTTCAGGGATGAGTGGTACAGATGGAGATAAACTGGACCTTGCCACTGTCAATGGCCATATTTAGGCCTCAATGGAAAGCAACGTAAAGAGGAAGGTAACTTGATTCTGTACCATTCTTTCTGGCACATGGGAAATCTGAAACTTACACTATTTCATTTCAACAGCTGCTACAACAACAGTTCAAAGATGGGACAAGGCCAAATTAACCTTTCAGTTGCTAGTTCATTCCATTATTTTATTCAATTTTTTGTTTGTGATACTAATCACACTGTTTTTGTATGTAGGCTTGAGAAATGATTATGTACAACTAAAAAAGCAATGTGTTTTTACAACTACTTTTCATATAGGAGCTTCCATATTTAAAACATTTGCTGTCATTAACCTAAGAAAATTCACCTATTAATCCAAGAAGAAGAAACATTTAAATATAATTCTCTATTCTAGACATACAGTGGGAAAAAAATGTATTTAGTCAGCCACCAATTGTGCACGTTCTCCCACTTAAAAAGATGGGAGAGGCCTGTAATTTGCGTCATAGGTATACCTCAACTATGGGAGACATAATGAGAAAAAAAATCCACAAAATCTCATTGTCTAATTTACTAAAGAATTTATTTGCAAATTATGTTGGAAAATAAGTATTTGGTCAATAACAAAAGTTAATCTCAATACAAATTACCCTTTGTTGGCAATGACAGAGGTCAAAAGTTGTCTGTAAGTCTTCACAACATTTTCACACACAATTGCTGGTATTTTGGCCCATTCCTCCATGCAGTGATGTTTTGGGGCTGTCACTGGGCAACACGGACTTTCAACTCCCTCCAAAGGTTTTCTATGGGGATGAGATCTGGAGACTGGCTAGGCCACTCCAGGACCTTGAAATGCTTCTTACGAAGCCACTCCTTCGTTGCCCAGGCAGTGTGTTTGGGATCATTGTCATGCTGAAAGACCCAGCCATGTTTCATCTTCAATGCCCTTGCTGATGGAAGGAGGCTTTCACTCAAAATTTCACGATATATGGCCCCATTTATTCTTTCCTTTACACAGATAAATTGTCCTGGTCCCTTAGCAGAAAAACAGCACCAAAGCATGATGTTTCCACCCCCATGCTTCACAGTAGGTATGGTGTTCTTTGGATGCCACTCAGCATTCTTTCTCCTGCAAACATGATGAGTTGAGTTTTTACCAAAAAGTTCTACTTTGGTTTCATCTGACCACATGACATTCTCCCAGCCCTCTTCCAGATCATCCAAATGCTTTCTAGCAAACTTCAGACGGAAACCGCAATTTTGCAAATTTTGGAAGGTTCTTTATGTGTTCTTTATTCTTATTCTTATTTGGGTCAATATGATTAAAATTGGACTAGGTGTTTCTGCGTGCTGTGCCGGCCCAAAGAGTGCCCGGCTGAAAACGACAAGGCAGGCATGTCGGGTGCCACTGTCTGCACCAGCACAGAATGACAAAGGTGATATAAGCTTGAAGGATTTGAAATAAAGCTCAGTGGAGAGCGCACAGAACGCAGAAGCATTTGAAAACTGACAATGGCTCAGTTTGATTTACTTTGCTATACTTCGGTATATAGATTCTGTATACAGATTTGGCCGGGAGTAAGAAAGCTACAAGAGCACTGATAAAATCTGCATCAGTACTGCATTATTTGAGTCCCTGGCGGCGTATTGTATTACTGATGGTAGCCTTTGTTACTTTGGTCCCAGTTATGTGGTTCTGGGATTTTTGCTCACCGTTCTTGTAATCATTTTGACACCATGGGGTGAGATCTTACATGGAGCCCCAGATTGAGGGAGATTATCAGTGGTCAAGTATGTGGTCAAGTAGATCTGCTGGACCTGTGTGGCAGATGACGCGGGCCGTGCCAGGGAGCAGAGTCTAAGGTGCCCTTGGTTTTCACCAGAGCCCGCCGCAAGGCGGGTTGGACTTGCTACGGCAGGCGACACCCAGGTCGCTACCCCTGGCACGACTCGACCACACAGGTGGCTGAGGTGAAGCGTGGTACCAAAGGAATAGGCAAGACGTAGTCGGGCAGGATAGAGGTCAGAGCAGGCGGCACAGGAGCGTAGTCAGTAGGGTAGCAGAAGGTCAATAGGCTGGGGGCTAGAAACATGGTCGGGTCACGGAATACAGAGGTCTGGTACACGGCAAGGAAATAACTAGAAGTACTTTCTCTAAGGCGCAGGGCAAACAAAGATCTGGCAGGGGTGCTAAGGAGGAGCTAGAACGTATAAAAAAGGTGCAGGTGCAATTACTTATTACGGGTGCACTGGCCCTTTAAATTCACAGCTCCGGCGCGCGTGCACTAGAAGGCGGGCCGGGGACGGAGGTGAGTGACGGGCTGAAACTCGCATGCGGGCGCATCACGCGATGCGAATCCCAGCCCCGACGGGGGCAGGGAAACAGGGGAAGATGCGCTCACGGACGGAATGTCCAGCCGGAGCACCGCTTGTGACACCTACATCTACGAAGTGTACTATTTTGTACCTGTAAATCTGTCAAGGGCCTAGATACTGTGAAAGTCCAGGCAAAAGTAATCACCGGCTGGTGTTTTACTCCAATACATTTTTTTAAGTGTACTGTAGGGCATTTTTCTGCCCTCTTTGTTCCACAACAAATGGTCTGCTGGTTATACTAGTCTGTAGATGGTATAATACATACCCATCAGTACATTACTATTAGGCAGTGTTGCAAGCGTTCAGGGTCCTGAAGCAGACAATGTTGAGGAACCTGAGGAGGACATCAGTGACGTGCAGACACTTGTTGATGATGATGATGAAGCTGATCGCAATTGGGAGCTGGGTCCAGAAAAGGCTTAATCATCATCAGGAGAAGAGGGTTGCAGGTTGCCTGTCAGGAAGCAGCTGAGCCAGCAAGGTGGTACCACGTCCCTGCGTTAATATATGCTGCACCACCATAAAGCGGCCTGGGAGAATATGTAGTGGTCCAGCCTGTTGCATCACCCAGTGGCACGCCGCTCCCTCTTTCAGCCAGCCAGGGTCCACCACCTCAGCCGAAGGGAGCTGTTTTTCATACCCTCCTTCTGTCGCTCTAGATGCTCCTCCTCCTCCTACTTTTAGTCAGTTATTCCGCCAACAATCCATCGGCGAAGCCATGTCCAAGAGACAACAGTGTGCACCCACTCATCCAACAGCGCAGAAGCTGAATGTGCTCCTGTCCAAGTTGCCGGTGCTGCCGTCCCTCCCTTTTCAAGTGATGGGCTCTGCACCTTTCAGAGAACTGATGGCTTGTGCCAAGCCGAGGTGGAGAGTGCCAAGCCGTCATTTCTTTGCTAAGAAGGCAGTACCAGCCCTGCGCAATTTTGTGGAAGAAAAGGTGGGAAAGTTCTTGAGCCTGTCAGTGTGTATAGCGCTGATGTCTGGAGCTGTTGGAAAAGATGGCTTGTCAGGGCAATGGAGACTTGGCACCTACATCTTACGGCCACATGTTCCCTGGAGAGGGGGGAGGGGAACAGTGGAGCACAGTTTAGGTTTCCCGAAATGGGCATTTTTTCTAGTCCTCTGACAGGAGAGGAAGAGCAGGAGCAGCCAGAGGAGTAGAGGGTTATGAGGCGAGACAGAGGACCCAAACACACTGTGGCAGTATGCAGTGGAGAGTCAGGGAGTCCCTCTGAGTCATTTGCACAAATGGCACGATGCATGCTCACTTGCTTGCGTAGTGACTGCCGAATTGTCAACATTCTGGAGCGGGATGACTTCTGGCTCTCTATCTTATTGGACCCTCGCTACCGCCACAAAATGGGGACCTTTTTTACACCCACTGAGAGGGAGGACAAACTAACCTACTACAGAGACATCCTACACAGTCAGTTGGCTGATGCCTAGTGGCACCATTGTCCATCCTCTCTCAGGTCTGACTTGGGTGGTCCTCTGCGCTCACCTTCCACTGCCATGGCTGCTGGGGAAGGGTGGGGTGGCAGGAGCAGTCTCAGCTCCATCAGCAGCTGCCTGAGTCTGCAGTCGCTGATAAGTACCTTTCCTCACCCGAATAAAGAAGCAACTCATCCGCAGCCGGTAAACCTGGAGTAGGACCTGAACCAGCAGGCGGTGGCATACCTTGACATGGCCATGCCAACACACCTTGAAGATCCGCTGGACTTCTAGGAAGCCAAACTTTATTTGTGGCCACAACTTTGCCCTGGAAAAGCTGTCCTGCCCAGCCAGTAGTGTGCCATCAGAGCGGGTGTTTAGTGCGGCGGGGGTCATAGTAACCCCAAGGAGAACTCGTCTGTCCACGAAAAATGTGGAGATACTGACCTTTGTTAAGATGAATCAGGCATGGATCAGCCAGGATTTCCACCCACCAATACCTGATACATCAGAGTAGATTGACCATGGTGCCACACTAAAACTTCACAGATAGGGATAGTGCCAAACAGATTTAAGGCGCTGCTCTCCATTTACAAACATTCCTCTGCATCAGACCTTTTTTCACCTACCTTCGTCACCGGGTACTGGTATTGCCACCCACCGCACCACTCTGTCACCGGGTCACTTTCAGGACTCCTGATGCTGCTGCCCCCTCCAGGCATTCAGCCACTATATGGTCTCATCATGCTTCAGCCAACTCCAGGCTTTGCCATTCAGCCACTATATGGTCTCATCATGCTTCTGCCAACTCCATGCTGTGCCATTCATCCACTATATGGTCTCCTCATATGCTGCCAACTCCAGGCTGTGCCATTCATCCACTATATGTTCTACTCATGCTGCAGCCAACTCCAGGCTGTGCCATTCAGCCCCTATATGTTCTATTCCTGTTGCCTCCAACTCCAGGCTGTGCCATTCAGCCACTATATGTTCTCCTCATGCTTCTGCCAACTGCAGGCTGTGCCATTCAAACACTATATGGTCTCCTCATGCTTCTGCCAACTCCAGGCTGTGCCATTCAGCTACTGTATGGTTTCCTGATGCTTCACCACCTCCAGGATGTGCCATTTAGCTACTATATGGTCTCCTCATGCTTCAGCCAACTCCAGGCTGTGCCATTCAGAAGCTATATGGTCTCCTCATGCTTCACCACCTCCAGGCTGTGCCATTCAACCACTATATGGTTTCCTCATGCTTCACCACCTCCAGGCTGTGCAATTCAGCCACTATATGGTCTCCTCATGCTTCAGCCAACTCCAGGCTGTGCCATTCAGACACTATATGGTTTCTTCATGTTTCACCACCTTCAGGATGTGCCATTCAGCCAACTCCAGGCTGTTCCATTCAGACACTATATGTTTCCTCATGCTTCACCTCCTCCAGGCTGTGCCATTCAGCCACTATATGGTCTCCTCATATGCCGCCAACTCCAGGCTGTGCCATTCAGCCCCTATATGTTCTATTCCTGTTGCCTCCAACTCCAGGCTGTGCCATTCAGCCACTATATGTTCTCCTCATGCTTCTGCCAACTCCAGGCTGTGCCATTCAAACACTATATGGTCTCCTCATGCTTCACCACCTCCAGGTTGTGCCATTCAGCCACTATATGGTCTCCTCATGCTTCAGCCAACTCCAGGCTGTGCCATTCAGACACTATATGGTTTCTTCATGTTTCACCACCTCCAGGATGTGCCATTCAGCCAACTCCAGGCTGTTCCATTCAGACACTATATGGTTTCCTCATGCTTCACCTCCTCCAGGCTGTGCCATTCAGCCACTATATGGTTTCCTCATGCTTCAACCACCTCCAGGCTTTGCCATTCAGCCACTATATGGTCTCCTCATGCTTCAGCCAACTCCAGGCTGTGCCATTCAGACGCTATATCGTTTCCTCATGCTTCACCACCTCCAGGCTGTGCCATTCAGCCACTATATGGTCTCCTCATGCTTCAGCCAACTCCAGGCTGTGCCATTCAACCACTATATGGTGTCCTCATGCTTCAGCCACCTCCAGGCTGTGCCATTCAGACACTATATGGTTTCTTTATGTTTCACCACCTCCAGGATGTGCCATTCAGCCAACTCCAGGCTGTTCCATTCAGACACTGTATGGTCTCCTCATGCTTCACCTCCTCCAGGCTGTGCCATTCAGCCACTATATGGTTTACTCATGCTTCAACCATCTCCAGGCTGTGCCATTCAGCCACTACATGGTCTCCTCATGCTTCAGCCAACTCCAGGCTGTGCCATTCAGACACTATATGGTTTCCTCATGCTTCACCACCTCCAGGCTGTGCCATTCAGCCACTATATGGTCTCCTCATGCTTCAGCCAACTCCAGGCTGTGCCATTTAACCACTATATGGTCTCCTCATGCTTCAGCCAACTCCAGACTGTGCCATTCAGCCACTATATGGTCTCCTCATGCTTCAGCCAACCCCAGGCTGTGCCATTCAGCCACTATATGATCTCCTCATGCTTCAGCCACCTCCAGGCTTTGCCATTCAGTCACTATATGACCTCCTCATGCTTCAGCCATCACCAAGCTGTGCTATTCTGCCACTATATGGTCTCCTCATGCTGCCACAAACTCCAGGTGGTCATTCAGCCACTATATGGTTTCCTCATGCTTCACCACCTCCAGGCTGTGCAATTCAGCCACTATATGGTCTCCTCATGCTTCAGCCAACTCCAGGCGGTGCCATTCAGACACTATATGGTTTCTTCATGTTTCACCACCTCCAGGATGTGCCATTCCGCCAACTCCAGGCTGTTCCATTCAAACACTATATGGTTTCCTCATGCTTCACCTCCTCCAGGCTGTGCCATTCAGCCACTATATGGTTTTCTCATGCTTCAACCACCTCCAGGCTGTGCCATTCAGCCACTATATGGTCTCCTCATGCTTCAGCCAACTCCAGGCCGTGCAATTCAGACACTATATGGTTTCCTCATGCTTCACCACCTCCAGGCTGTGCCATTCAGCCACTATATGGTCTCCTCATGCTTCAGCCAACTCCAGGCTGTGCCATTCAACCACTATATGGTCTCCTCATGCTTCAGCCAACTCCAGACTGTGACATTCAGCCACTATATGGTCTCCTCATGCTTCAGCCAATTCCAGACTGTGCCATTCAGCCACTATATGGTCTCCTCATGCTTCAGCCAACCCCAGGCTGTGCCATTCAGCCACTATATGGTCTCCTCATGCTTCAGCCACCTCCAGGCTGTGCAATTCAGTCACTATATGACCTCCTCATGCTTCAGCCACCGCCAAGCTGTGCTCTTCTGCCACTATATGGTCTCCTCATGCTGCCACAAACTCCAGGTGGTCATTCAGCCACTATATGGTTTCCTCATGCTTCACCACCTCCAGGCTGTGGCATTCAGCCACAATATGGTCTCCTCATGCTTCAGCCAACTCCAAGCTGTGCCATTCAGACACTATATGGTTTCTTCATGTTTCACCACCTCCAGGATGTGCCATTCAGCCAACTCCAGGCTGTTCCATTCAGACACTATATGGTTTCCTCATGCTTCACCTCCTCCAGGCTGTGCCATTAAGACACTATATGGTGCCCTCATGCTTCACCACCTCCAGGCTGTGCCATTCAGCCACTATATGGTCTCCTCATGCTTCAGCCAACTCCAGGCTGTGCCATTCAACCACTATATGGTCTCCTCATGATTCAGCCAACTCCAGACTGTGCCATTCAGCCACTATATGGTCTCCTCATGCTTCAGCCAACTCCAGACTGTGCCATTCAGCCACTATATGGTCTCCTCATGCTTCAGCCAACCCCAAGCTGTGCCATTCAGCCACTATATGGTCTCCTCATGCTTCAGCCACCTCCAGGCTGTGCCATTCAGCCACTATATGACCTCCTTATGCTTCAGCCACCACCAAGCTGTGCTATTCTGCCACTATATGGTCTCCTCATGCTGCCACAAACTCCAGGTGGTCATTCAGCCACTATATGGTCTCTTCATACTGATGCCCCCTCAAGGTTCTGTCTTTGTGCTGCCATGTGACATGTGACGCCTTGTTATATTTGGTCCTTTGTAACCACACGCCGGGCCCGGGACGTTAATACTTGGGAGTGTAATCTTAAATTTCAATTTCAAAATCGTAAATTTCAATTTCAAAACCTTAATTTTCTATTTCAAAATCTTACATTTCAATTTCTAAATCTTAAATTTCAATTTCCAAAAATTGATGTAATCTTTTCAAGACTGAGGCCCTATGGTTGTCGACCATAGGACCATCTAGTAGCTCTGGAATTACCACAAGAATCCAATTAAACAGGTTGGAGCAATCACAATGAACCATTACTGATTAAAGGGGTTATCCACCATAAGGTGATTTTAATACGTACCTGTCAGACTGTAATGGACATGCTTAGGAAGGATCTGCGCTTGTCTTGGGGCTAAATGGCTGTGTCATGAGATTACCATAACACTGTGGCTAGCTTTTTGTGAAGTTGTATTTCCTGTTTGACTAATGTTTTTTTGACTACAAATCCCACAATGCCATTTTCCTCCCTCTCACACATGAGCTACCCCACCCATTGAAACAAAAGACCTGTGGTTTTCAATCAGGGTGCCTACAGCTGTTGCATTAGTTGCAGGTTGATCCCTCCACCCATTGAAGCAGACAGGCTCCCTGTCATCAGTTGACTAGTGAGTCAGGTCTCGGCCACATTGCAAGCTGGGAAAAATCCGAGACAACAGTCCTTTTGTATTTTGGTAAAAATAAATATTGGAGTGAAAATCACAAAAGAATTGTGAGAAAACCGTCACACACAGGTACAGACATTATATTATGAACTACACTAACTTCACAGCCCCTGTAGCATAGTCAAATAAAAAAAATCCTGGAATACCCCTTTAAATGAAACATTTGCAGTTCCACAAAAGAGTAAGACAGTGGGAGGGGGAGGGGGGTGGGGTGGTAAGAGGCACGGGCTGGGATAGGTGGTAGCTCACATAGCGGCGAACCGCCAGCTTGATGCTCACCAGAATGGGTACTCAAAAAATGTAAATAAATTCAAATAAAGTTAAATAAAAATTACAATAAAAAAATCTATTTACTCTCTTCAATTTTGACGCCATATGGTCTCCCTGCTACCACATCCAGATGCTCTGCATCAGTGATTCTAATAGCAATGTCTGTAATCTGCATGTCATACTTACAGCACACTCCCTATGGATTTAAGAACAAAGCAAACTGTTCTACACCCCTATTGAGGCTCTCTTTAGGCCAGAAATAGCAGTTTTTAATACAGATTCGCGACAAATAAATTCTGAAAGAACTAATTTTTTCGGCAAATTCGGTGAATCGGCCGAATCAAATTTTTCAAAAGTTAGCTGATCTCTAGTGCTGAGGTCTGAGACATGAAGAAGCATTCACAGCAACTTATTGATGCTGTGGACATGAGGTAGAGCATGGTATGATGATCCCAGCTTCTAATAACAGAATCTTAAAAATATATTTCAGGAGCGGGATTGGTAAGAAAGTTAGGATAATAAAAAAGGGCATATAAAAAAACATGGTTTTTGCAAAACAGAAGGAAGCAAGGTCATTGTTACATCATGCTCTACAAGGAAATCTCAAGAGTAGGAAGTTTAATCACTCGTCTGAGACCTAAAGCTGAGACCTAAGAAGTGGCTAGACAGGCTTTTAGAAGGGGTTTAGAATGGCCCAATTACACACACTTCTATTATCTTTTCCATGTCCTCTCTAGATGGATGTACTTAGGTCTGGGCTACACTGTGACTTTTTGTGGCACAATAAGATTGATTTGAACTATTCAATGACAGCTACAGTCCACAAAATTGCATATAACTCCATGCATAGCTTTGGACTGTCGTAGCTTGATATAATGGTTGAAATAAATCTATTGTGCCATGAAAAGCCACAGTGTAGCCCAGACCTAAGTACATGCATCTAGGGAGGCATAATTTTTAAAGTGGGCGTCTGTCACACAGCTAATGTCTTATTCCAGCATGACAGGGATGACTTGGATCATTATACACGGAAGCCTCAGGCTACTCAGGGAGTAGCAGAATAATGATTTATTTTTATAATAAATTGAAAATAGAAGGGAATAAAAAGTGAGGAGACATCTGTAATGTTGCATTTCTAGCAGAGAACAATAGGATCAAGTTGGGACAGTTCCTACATATTGGGACAGTTCCATGATGGGAGTAGTAGTACCTGTACTAATAGAAAGATCGCCCCGGGTTTCACTACTGACACCCGTTGCGATCCTCTGCCACTTTTCTCCGCTATCCTGCACTATGTTCTGCGATGTGAATTCATGATGATTCATGTTTCTCGCAGGGAGCTGTGATTAGCCAGATGGTTGCAACCAATCACAACACTCTGCGGGAAATATGAAAAGGTATATATATATAATATATATATATATAAATATACGTCAGTGCAGGGGACCAGAGAAGAGCTGCAGGCTGCATCTATACATTATACAGGATGATCAGAAATGGCACGCACTGCGATCTATTAGTACAGCTACTACAACTCCCAGCATGGAGCAGAGCGTGCTCCATGTTGGGAGCAGTAGTACCTGCAGTAAGAGACAGATCGCAGCAAGAAAGAGTTAACTTACACTGCTGGACAGTTAAGGTTAACCCTTTGGACAGTATATAGAATATACAGTTATCTATAGATAGATGTTTATAGTGTATACAGAAGACAAAGTCCGCTTACCTCCCTCGCTCTAGTCCCGGCTGGGTCTGTGTAGCTCCGCCCCCTAGCGATGACGGGAGCCAGGCTGGTAAGTGTGAGGCTCTGTTCACCTTGTACATTTTCTATAATGTGAACAGACCCTTCTGTCAGTGTCTTCCCAGACAGGGAGACTCCTGCTGTTGCTAATCTACAACTACCAGCATGCCCATACAGCCAAAGGCTGTCTGAGCATGCTGAGAATTGTAGTTTTGCAACAATTGGAGGCTACCTGTTTGGGAAGACATTGCATTATGGGGGCTTTCCTCAGCGGAGAGCGCCAAAAATGTACTAACCAATTTTTTTTATTTTTTTATTTTCTTCTCGTTCCAGATCCATGTATACAGAGGATTACATCGGATTTGGTGGATTACGGCAATGAACTAGATTTTTTTTCTTTTAATAAAATGGCTAACAAATGCTGTGGGGGTACTCCGGTGGAAATTTATATATATTTTTTAAATGAACTTGTGCCAGAAAGTTAAATAGATTTGTAAAATTACTTCTATTAAAAAAATCTTAATCCTTTTGGTACTTTTTAGAAGCTGTATGCTACAGAGGAAAATCTTTATTTATTTATTTTTTTTGTGTTGTCCACAGTGCTCTCTGCTGACACCTGATGCCCATATCAGGAACTGTGCAGAGCAGGAGAAAATCCCCTTAGCAAACCTATGCTGCTCAGTTCCTGACACAGGCAGAGGTGTCAGCAGAGAGCACTGTAGACAACACAAAAAAGAAATTTGAAAAGTAAAGCATTTCCTCTGTAGCATACAGTTGCTAAAAAGTACCAAAAGGATTAAGATTTCTTTAATAGAAGTAATTTACAAATCTGTTTAAATTTCTAACATCAGTTCATAAAAAATAAGTTTTCCACAAGAGTACCCCTTTAAGGACCAGGCAATTTTTATTTTAGCATTTTCGTTTTTTCCTCCTCGCCTTCTAAAATCCATAATTTCCATCTATAGACCCATATAAGGGCTTGTTTTTGCATGACCAATTGTACTTTGCAATGAAATCTCTCATTTTACCATAAAAAGTACTGCGAACCCCAAAAATAATTTTTTTAGGGAGGAAATTTAAATTAAAACAACAATTTTGCACATTTTGGAGGGTTCCGTTTTCACACTGTATACTTTATGGTAAAAATGACGTGTTATTTATGACAAGATACTTTTATATTTTTGTACCGCTTAAAAAAAATCTTAAACGCTTTGTACAAAATCAGTAATCTAAAATCACCCTATTTTGACCACCCATAACTTTTTCATTTTTCTGTATATACAGCGGTATGAGGGCTCAATTTTTGCGCTGTCATCTGTACTTTTTATCTATACCACATTTGCATATATAAAACTTTTAGATCATTTATTTATTTATTTATTTTTGGGAAGAAAATGTGACAAAAAAGCAGCAATGTTGAATTTTTTTTATTTTGAATGTTTACGCCGTTCACCGTACAGGATCATTAACATTATATTTTAAAAGTTCGGACATTTACGCACATGGTGATACCAAATATGTTTATTAAAAAAAATTGTTACACTTTTTAGGGGTAAAATGGGAAAAACTGACAATTTTCATTTTAATTGGGGGAGGGGATTTTCACTTGTTTTTACTTTTTATTTTGACATTTTTCAACTTTTTTTTTCTCCCACTTTTATGTCCCCATAGAGGACTATCTATAGCAATCATTGATTGCTAATACTGTTCAGTGCTATGCATAAGGCATAGAGCACTGATCAGTATTATCGGTGGTCTTCTGCTCTGGTCTGCTCGATCTCAGACCAGAGCAGGAGACACCGGGAGATGGACGGAGGCAGGTGAGGGGACCTCCGTCCACCATTACAGATGATTGGATCCCCAAGGCAGTGCTGTGGGCGATCTGATCATATATTTTACCATGTGCACTGCCGCAGATGCTGTGATCTATACTGATCATGCTATCTAAGGGGTTAATGGCGGACATCCGCGCGATCACGGATGTCGGCCATTACCGTCACGTCACCGGCTGCTGCTAGCAGACGGAACCTGCTGTTTATGACGCAAGCACCGCTCCGATGCTCGCTGTCATACACAGGGCATAAATGTACATCCTGGTGCGTTAAGTACCACAGCACCAGGATGTACATTTACGCCCGTGGTCATTAAGGGGTTAAATAAAATTTAATAGAATTTTCATGCTTAGTAGTGGAGGCCGTCTTATTGACAAAATCCATTATGTAAATGCACATCATGGTGCGGTGGTACTTAACGCACCATGACGTACATTTACGTCATGAACTTGACCGCAAGCACCAGACCGGTGCTCGCGTCATGCGCAGCAGGTCCCGGCTGCTATCAGCACCGATGTCTGCCATTAACCCCTCAGATGCTGCGATCAATACAGATCATGGCATCTACAGCAGTGCGGCACTTAATATGGATGATCGGATTGCCCGCAGGGCTGCCACGGGGATCTGATCATCTGTAATGGTGGCCAGAGGTCCCCTCACCTGCCTCTGGCAGTCTCCAGGGGTCTTCTGCTCTGGTCTGAGATCGAGCAGACCAGAGCAGAAGATCGCCGATAATACTGATCAGTGCTATGCCCTATGCATAGCACTAACAGTATTAGCAATCAAGTGAATGCTATAAATAGTCCCCTATAGTGATTTTTCATTTTAGCACTTTTGTTTTTTCCTTCTCACCTTCTAAAAATTTTGCACCTAAATCCATATGAGGGCTTGCTCTTTGCACCAACAATTTTACTTTGTAATACCATTAATAACTTTTTTATTTTTCCGTATAAGGGGCAGTATGAGGACTCTTTTTTTGCGCCGTGATCTGAAGTTTTCATGGGTACCATTTTTGTTTTGATTGGGCTTTTTGATCACTTTTTATTAATTTTTAGTATGATATTAAAAGTCAGCAAAAATATGCTATTTTGGACTTTGGAATTTTTTTATGTGTACACCATTGACCGTGTGGTTTAATTAATAATATATTTTTATAGTTTGGACATTTACGCACACGGTGATACTACATATGTTTATTTTTATTTACAAGTTTTTTTTCCAATGGGAAAAGGGGGGTAATTTAAACTTTTATTAGGGAAGGGGTTAAATCACATTTATTAACACTTATGTTCCATAGGGAACTATAATATTGCACACAATGATTTCCTACACTGATGACTGCCAGCATGGCATTGATCAGTGTTAGTCCTTAAGGCCAAAATGGGCTTGATCCTTAACTCCTTAACGACCATGGACGTGTATACTCGTCCGTGGGCCGTAAATGAGGTATGACACAGGCTCCCGACTCAAGCCCGCATCATACCAACCGGCCCACAGCTGATTCTTGTAGCTGAGGGCCGGCGTTAATAGCCGACATGCGGCGATCGGCGCGGCTGGCTATTAACCCTTTAGATCGATCAAAAAGTCAGATCAAAACAAAAATGGTACCGATTAAAACTTTAGATGAGCCCTCATACTTACCTGTACGCGGAAAAATAAAAAAGTCATAGGGGTCAGAAGATGACAATTTTAAATGCATAAATTTTCGTGCATGTAGTTATGATTTTTTCCAAAACTACGACAAAATCAAACCTATAAAAGTAGGGTGTAATTTTAATCGTATGGACCTACAGAGTAAAGATAAAGTTTCATGTACTGCATAGAAACGGAAGCCCCCCAAATTTACAAAATGGTGTTTTTCTTCAATTTTGTCGCACAATGATTTTTTTTTTCCGTTTCATCGTGAGAAGGTGAAGAGGAAAAAACGAAAGTGCAAAAACAGAAAAATGCTTGGTCCTTAAGGGGTTAAGGGTTAAAGGGAATCCGTAAGCAGAAATTCACCTGCTAAACTCCAGACACCGTTAGATGTTAGGACAAGGAGATACATGATACCTTTCATATATCTTTCTGTGCTTTCATAATGTAGAACATTTTTATATTCTCTGGTGCTAAAAGTCAAAGAGGCATTCCCAACCCCCTGAAGTGCTGAGGTCTGGAAGTCTAGTAACTCCCCGTCCCATCCCTGTCTCTGCTTGATGGACAAGTAGCTCGAAGCCCTGACTCCAAATCTAATTAATGCTCTGTGCATTGGGCTGGGTGGGAAGGGCACTAAAAATAAAAATAATAAAAATGTAGTGTGTGTGTTTTTCACTTTATTTTTTATATTTTTTAGGTAGTACTACTACTACCAGCATGGAGTACACACTGTTCCTGTACTAATAGACACATCGCCCCGGGTGTCACTCTTGACATCCGATACGGTCTTCCATAATATGGCAGAAATGCGGAGCAGCTCTATACAGCGCTCACATCTCTGCACTATACTCCGGGCCGGCCAGGGATGTGAATAGAAATTCACATCATTCATTTATATTTTTCGCCCAGAATGGGGATTGACCGGATGGTCGCAGCCAATCCCTGCTCTCAGCGGGAAATATGAATGAATGAGTACAGAGCAGAGATGCGAGCGCAGGAGAAAGCCGCTCCACATCTCAGGGATGAAGGATGATCGCAGCAGGTGTCAGGAGTGACACCTGCTGTGATCTGTCCTTAACTGCAGGTACTACTGCTCCCAACATGGAGCAGAGTGTGCTCTATGTTGGGAGCAGTAGTACCGACCGATAAGGACTGATCACAACAGATGTCACTCCTGACACCCGCTGTGATCCTCCTGTATAATGTATAGATGCGGCCGGCCACTCTTCTATGGTCCCCTGCACTGCCGTATATATATAGAACTCTTCATACTTCCCACAGAGAGTTGTGATTGGCTGGAACTCACAGCTCTCTATGACATTTTATTACAAAAAAAGGTATCTCCATCACTTTTTTTGGATCGCCTAAGTCCAAAAAAGAATAAAAACCACCTGCAAAAATGCCAAAATTAAAACCCACATGTCATTTTTCTTGGCATTTTTTTACTCCCATAGAATTCTATGGGAGAAAAACGCCAAGATTTCAGGGGGGGAAAATGCCATAGGCTCAACATGCTGTGACTTTGGAAAACCGCCAAAGGAGCTAAAATCCTTCTTTCCTCTAGACATAAGGGATGCCCCTTGTCATGGTTACCAGCCTAGGTAAAAGAAGATCACTAGAAAGATCTCTGTTTATTCATACATTTGTAAATTGTGATCAAATCGCCCCTGTAACACTCACGTTTCAGAAGACAGGAACCCCGGTGGATGTGGATCCGCTGGACCTGTGTGGCAGATGACTCAGACCGTACCAGGGAGCGGAGTCTAAGGTGCCGCTGGTTTTCACCAGAGCTCACTGCAAAGCGGGATGGACTTGCTGTGGCAGGCGGAACCCAAGTCGCTACCCCTGGCACGGCACGACCACACAGGCAGCTAAGGAGATGCGAGGCACAGGAGGAATAAGGCAGCTCGTAGTCTTGATAGCAGAAGGTCAGGGCAGGTGGCACAGTTGCGTTAGTCAGGACGTAGCAGGAGGTCAATAGGCAGAGAAGCAAGGTCGGGTCATAAAGCGAAGGATGAGATACACGGCAAGGCAGAAACAGGAATGCTTTCTCTCAGGCTAAAGGTAACGGGACCATGCGCTCACGGCCAGCGTGTGCAGACAGAGCGCATAACGTAACAGCCCCAAAGACTTCTTTACTCCAAACTAAAAAAAAAAACAAGCTTGATAACTTGTCTTGGTCCTTTTATCCTCCCATACCATTTATTAACTTTTGCCGCCCTCTTCTGCACCCTCTCTAGATCAGCCATTTCCTTAAAATTTTGAAATTAATTTGTGCAGAATTTTTGACATACTTAGATTCATTTAAAGAAACACAATTTAAAGACAGACATTTCACAGGTCTCTTGAAAAATGAAAGAAGTAATCTGATTGGTTGCCATGGGCAATTGCACTACTCCTCCTCTACACAGCTTTTGATAAATCTCCCCTTTAGTCTATTGAACATCATTTCAAGTGTCACAATTTACAATTTTCTTTTTTATCTTTCTCTGTGTAGCAAGCTGATCATAATACCTCCAATCCCATATCCTAGGCAAAATCTGTCAATTGCTTAGACCATGAGCAATCTCCAATTATCAAAGTGACATTCTTTATAGATTATGGTAATATCTGCTGCTGGACTCTGGCATAAAAAGCTTCCATCGATTTACAAAGGATTACATGGAGGGGGAGATTGGCCACAGGAAGCAGTTCAGGCTGAATAGGAACCCATCATATCTATTATTTCAGGGACATTTGAAATCATCCATCTACTTGGAAAAAAACTCTACAAAGTAAAACTTTTCATAACAGGAGATTTTGGGGGCTTTAGTGCCTGACCAAAATTTCACCTTGTGGAAGACTGCATACTAAAGCTGATTTTTTTTTAAACCCTTACTTTATCCAATATTCTTTTTTATCTTTTTTTTTCTGTTGATGTCCGTAAGTATACGGTAAGAACTGTGAAACAACGGGGGTGATTTATGTGGCTCATTATAGGTGCTCGAAAAGAGAAGGATCACTTCCTTAGCCAAATTTTTTTTATAAATACATGGAAGAGATGTCTCCAGTTTTAGATTTTGGGGATTTGCCAACCCAAATTGGGCCCTTGTAAAGGGGATTTGAATAAGAAATTACAATGTGAAGAGGAAACCAGGATATATACACATGTATATAGTAATCATAGTAGATATATCATATATCCTTAAGGATCTACACGGTCTTCATATGGTGGCTCTTGTTATGTTGGACTCACCCTTTGGAGACCCTAGTATTTGAATACCATCTCTAAAAATATGTTTTAGGGATTCCTGTGGACAAGAGATAGTTACTATGTTTAACATATTGTAGTCCTTATTTTGGTCGGAATATGCAGGTGAATGACCTTAGATGGCACACGGTTTTAGTCCTTTATTTAGGGGAAATTAGGCCTAATTCAGGCCTAATATATGACCATAGGACCACATAAATATACAAAATGGAGCCAAAAAGTGTATTATAATGTATTTGTTATTCATTGTTGTACAGTATTCATTTTAAATCAGTATGCGCTATTGAGGGTATGCTCACACGGATGTGCTGAAGATTTTCCTGTTGCAGATTTGTGTACAGAAATTCCACAGTGCATCATAGTATAAGGAAAGTGTAATGTTCAATAGATGTCTTAGAAAAAAAGGCAATAAAAAAGGTAATACATTTTTTTAAATATAAATTAGTCTCTTTTCACATTGAGATAGCAATGTACATTTACCATATGCACCATGAAAACTTTCTCCATATATGTAAATTCTATTCATAGACCACCATTACATGACCACAATAGAGTATACATCAGGGTTTAAGGTTATTTGTAGAGATGAGCGAATTTTATAAAAATTCGATTCGGATGATTTGCAGAATTTTCTCAAAAAATTTGCTTTGGTTCGAATTTATTAATTTGGTCCAAATCACTATTAAAAATGCTGGGGTGCAGAACATTTTGCCTTGTCATAACACGCATAGGGAGTGTGCTGTATTAGTGAATTAATTCTGTTATTCAGTATGACATGCAGATTACAGGCATCGATATTAGAATTACTGCCGCAGAGCGTCTGGATGTGGCAGCAGGGTCTGGAGACCATATGGTGTCACAATTGAAGAGATTAAAGAGATTTAACTTGTATCTTAAAACTGAGCTGGTGGTCCACCGCTAGGCGAGCTACCACCTGTTCCAACCCCTGCCTTTCAGCGCCCCCCTCCGACTTTGTGAATGTTACTTTTAATCAGTTATGGTTCATTGCTATCGCTCCAACCTGTTTCATTGGATTCTTGTGGTAATTCCACAGGTAATATATGACGACGACCATAGGGCCTCAAAATTGAAAAGATTGAAGAGATTTAAAAAATGTTAAATTGAAGATTTTGATTAGATTCACAAGTTTAATGTCCCAGGTGCCCGAAGCGTTTACTTTGAACTAATACTCTATGACCACAAAACCCAATATAACAAGGAGTCGGCATGGCGGCACAATGACAGAACCTAGAGTTGGCAGCAGTCCGACGAGACCATAGGGCCTCACAATTGAAAAGATTAAAGATATTTTGTAAAATTTAAATTGAAGATTTTATATAGGTAAAATTTTAAAAGTTTAGTTTAATGTGCCAACAGCATGAGGAGACCATATGGTGGCACAATGACACAGCCTGGAGGTGGCAGCAGCATGAGGAGACCATAATGTGGCAGAATGACAGCCTGGAGGTGGCAACAGCCTGACCAGACCATAGGGCCTCACAATTGAAAAGATTAAAGATATATATATTTTTTTTAAGTTAAAGATTTCAAATAGATTAAGATAAAAAGTTTCATTTAATGTGGCAGCAGCATGAGGAGACCACATGGCCACAGTGTGTTTGGGTCCTCTGTCTCGTCTTCCTCATCACCCTGTAGCTCCACAGCCTGCTCCTGCTCCTCTTCTCCTGTCAGAGGACTATAAAAACCACCCATTTTACAAAACCTTGCCTTTGCTCCACTGTCCCCCTCCCCCTCCTCCTCCAGTTAAGCCCCCAAAGGGCTCATGTGGCCATGAGATGTAGGCGCCATGCCTCCAGTGCCCTGACCAGCTATCGCTTCCAACACACGTTGTAGGAAATGAAGCAGTGGAATGACGTTGTTCATCCCATAATCCTGGCGACTGACCAATAATGTGGTTTCCTCAAAGGGCCTGAGCAAACGGCAGGTGTCAGGTATGAGCTGCCACTGGTTCACATTGAAGTTACATAGGGGAGTCCCCCTATCCGCTTGGATCATCAAGAAATCGGTGAAGGCTTTTCTCTGTTCATATAGTCGGTCCAACATATGGAGGATGGAATTCCAACGTGTGAAAACGTCGCAAATCAGACTATGTTGGGGGATACCATTCTGACGCTGCAGCTCAAGGAGGGTGTGCTTTGCAGTGTACGAGTGGCTGAAGTATATGCAAAGTTTCCTTCCCATTGTTTGGATGTCTTGCAGATGGGGGGAACATTTCCAAAACCATTTGACAACCAGATTGTACACGTGTGCCATGCAGGATGCATGGCTCAGGCTTCCATGATGCAGTGCAGACAACATGCTCTTCCCGTTGTTGGACACCATGGTTCCCATTTCCAGTTTTTATGGAGTAAGCCATGATTCGCTTTCTTGATGAATTACTTTTAGCAGTTCCTCGCCTCTGTGACTCCGTTCGCCAAGGCAAACCATGTGAAGAACAGCGTGACACCACCGTGCCCTGCACACATGGTATGCTGGAGGGCACTGAGACTTGTCCATTCAGGGGAGGCTGAGGACACAGTGGAGGACAAGGAGGCGGAGGCAAAATCGCACACTGTTGCAGGACCAACGGCTTTTACTTACCTGTTGTTACCTGTGTCCTGCGCCACATGAAACCGGTGTTTCTATTGAAGCCATCCTTCTCTCCAAGTTGCTGTTGTGGCTGTGCATGAACCACATTTACCCAGTGGGCCGTAAAGGACATGTATTGTCCCTGACCGTAGTTACAGCTCCACACGTCGGCGTTACCGTGCATTTTGGTACACTTTGGTAGAGTAGGGTGGTGGATGTTAATACCAATACCCGGTGACGAAAGTGGGTGAAAGAAGGAGAACTTGGCATCAGATGTGTGGCATCAGTTGGGTGGCAGGATCAGAATAGTAGCTGAGGCAGGTAGGCAGAAGAAAACGGTCTCTTTTGTTAAAGTGTTGGTGTGCACAAATAAGTATGGAGGATATGCATTACGTAAAATCTAACTTTTAATATTATTCTTAGGATAAAATATTTGGAAGCAAATTTTTTTTTGAAATCTAACAAAAGGAAAGGTGTGCAAAAAAACACCATGTGCCACCTACACCACCAAGTATTGATGTTGTCACGATGCCGGCTGGCAGGTAGTGGACCCTCTGTGCCAGAGAGGGATTGGCGTGGACCGTGCTAGTGGACCGGTTCTAAGCCACTACTGGTTTTCACCAGAGCCCGCCGCAAAGCGGGATGGTCTTGCTGCGGCGGTAGTGACCAGGTCGTATCCACTAGCAACGGCTCACCTCTCTGGCTGCTGAAGATAGGCGCGGTACAAGGGAGTAGGCAGAAGCAAGGTCGGACGTAGCAGAAGGTCGGGGCAGGCAGCAAGGATCGTAGTCAGGGGCAACGGCAGAAGGTCTGGAAACACAGGCAAGGAACACACAAGGAACGCTTTCACTGGCACTAAGGCAACAAGATCCGGCAAGGGAATGCAAGGGAAGTGAGGTAATATAGGGAAGTGCACAGGTGAAAACCCTAATTGGAACCACTGCGCCAATCAGCGGCGCAGTGGCCCTTTAAATCGCAGAGACCCGGCGCGCGCGCGCCCTAGGGAGCGGGGCCGCGCGCGCCGGGACAGAACAGACGGGGAGCGAGTCAGGTAGGGGAGCCGGGGTGCGCATCGCGAGCGGGCGCTACCCGCATCGCGAATCGCATCCCGGCTGGCAGCGGGATCGCAGCGCCCCGGGTCAGAGGACGTGACCGGAGCGCTGCAGCGGAGGGAGTGAAGCGAGCGCTCCGGGGAGGAGCGGGGACCCGGAGCGCTCGGCGTAACAGTACCCCCCCCCTTGGGTCTCCCCCTCTTCTTGGAGCCTGAGAACCTGAGGAGCAGACTTTTGTCAAGGATGTTGTCCTCAGGTTCCCAGGATCTCTCTTCAGGACCACAACCCTCCCAGTCTACTAAAAAAAAATTTTTCCCTCTGACCTTTTTGGCAGCCAAAATTTCCTTGACCGAGAAGACGTCCGAGGAGCCGGAAACAGGAGTGGGAGGAACAGATTTGGGAGAAAAACGGTTGAGGATGAGTGGTTTGAGAAGAGAGACGTGAAAGGCATTAGGGATACGAAGAGAAGGAGGAAGAAGAAGTTTATAAGAGACAGGATTAATTTGACACAAAATTTTGAAAGGACCAAGATAGCGTGGTCCCAACTTGTAGCTAGGGACACGGAAGCGGACATATTTAGCGGAGAGCCATACCTTGTCTCCAGGGGAAAAAACGGGGGGAGCTCTTCTTTTCTTATCCGCGAACCTCTTCATGCGTGAAGAAGCCTGTAAGAGAGAATTTTGGGTCTCTCTCCATATAATGGAAAGGTCACGAGAAATTTCATCCACAGCGGGCAGACCAGAGGGCAAGGGGGTAGGGAGGGGGGGAAGAGGGTGACGGCCGTACACCACGAAAAATGAGGATTTGGAGGAAGATTCAGAGACCCTGAAGTTATACGAGAATTCGGCCCATGGAAGGAGATCTGCCCAGTCATCCTGGCGGGAGGAAACAAAATGTCGCAAATAATCACCCAGGATCTGGTTAATTCTTTCTACTTGTCCATTGGACTGGGGATGATATGCAGAGGAAAAATTTAATTTAATCTTGAGTTGTTTACAGAGAGCCCTCCAGAATTTAGACACGAATTGGACCCCTCTATCCGAGACAATCTGCGTAGGCAACCCGTGAAGACGAAAAATGTGTACAAAAAATTGTTTAGCCAACTGAGGCGCAGAAGGAAGACCAGGAAGAGGGATGAAATGTGCCATTTTGGAGAATCGATCAACGACCACCCAAATAACGGTGTTGCCACGGGAAGGGGGTAAATCAGTAATAAAATCCATACCAATCAGAGACCAAGGCTGTTCGGGGACAGGCAGAGGATGAAGAAAACCAGCGGGCTTCTGGCGAGGAGTCTTATCCCGGGCACAGATAGTGCAGGCTCGCACAAAGTCCCCAACATCCGTCTCCAGAGTCGGCCACCAATAGAAGCGGGAGATGAGTTGCACAGATTTCTTGATGCCCGCGTGACCTGCGAGATGGGAGGAGTGACCCCATTTGAGGATTCCGAGGCGTTGGCGTGGAGAAACAAAGGTCTTTCCTGGAGGAGTCTGCCTGATGGAGGCAGGAGAAGTGGAGATCAGGCAGTCAGGTGGAATGATGTGTTGCGGAGGGAGATCAACTTCTGAGGCATCCGAGGAACGAGAGAGAGCATCGGCCCTAATGTTCTTATCGGCAGGACGAAAGTGAATCTCAAAATTAAATCGGGCAAAGAACAGAGACCACCGGGCCTGGCGAGGATTCAGCCGTTGGGCAGACTGGAGGTAGGAGAGGTTCTTGTGGTCGGTGTAGATAATAACAGGAAATCTTGATCCCTCCAGCAGATGCCTCCATTCCTCAAGTGCTAATTTAATGGCTAGAAGCTCTCGATCCCCGATGGAGTAGTTCCTCTCCGCTGGAGAGAAGGTCCTAGAGAAAAAACCACAAGTGACAGCATGCCCGGAAGAATTTTTTTGTAGAAGAACAGCTCCAGCTCCCACTGAGGAGGCATCAACCTCCAATAGGAAGGGTTTGGAAGGGTCAGGTCTGGAGAGCACGGGAGCCGAAGAAAAGGCAGACTTGAGTCGTTTAAAGGAGTCTTCTGCTTGAGGAGGCCAGGATTTGGGATCAGCATTTTTTTTGGTTAAAGCCACGATAGGAGCCACAATGGTAGAAAAATGTGGAATAAATTGCCTGTAATAATTGGCGAACCCCAAAAAGCGTTGGATAGCACGGAGTCCGGAGGGGCGTGGCCAATCTAAGACGGCAGAGAGTTTGTCTGGATCCATCTGTAGTCCCTGGCCAGAGACCAAATATCCTAGAAAAGGAAGAGATTGGCATTCAAACAGACATTTCTCAATTTTGGCATAGAGTTGGTTGTCACGAAGTCTCTGAAGAACCATACGGACATGCTGGCGGTGTTCTTCTAGATTGGCAGAAAAAATTAGGATATCGTCCAGATATACAACAACACAGGAGTATAACAGATCACGAAAAATTTCATTGACAAAGTCTTGGAAGACGGCAGGGGCATTGCACAGTCCAAAGGGCATGACCAGATACTCAAAGTGTCCATCTCTGGTGTTAAATGCCGTTTTCCACTCGTCCCCCTCTCTGATGCGGATGAGGTTATAGGCGCCTCTTAAGTCCAATTTAGTGAAGATGTGGGCACCTTGGAGGCGATCAAAGAGTTCAGAGATGAGGGGTAAGGGGTAGCGGTTCTTAACCGTGATTTTATTAAGACCGCGGTAGTCAATGCAAGGACGTAGGGAGCCATCTTTTTTGGACACAAAGAAAAATCCGGCTCCGGCAGGAGAGGAGGATTTACGGATAAAGCCCTTTTTTAGATTCTCCTGGACGTATTCGGACATGGCAAGAGTCTCTGGGGCAGAGAGAGGATAAATTCTGCCCCGGGGTGGAGTAGTACCCGGGAGGAGGTCGATAGGGCAATCATAAGGCCTGTGAGGAGGTAGAGTCTCAGCTTGTTTTTTGCAGAAAACATCCGCGAAGTCCATATAGGCCTTAGGGAGACCGGTTACTGGAGGAACCACAGAGTTACGGCAAGGGTTACTGGGAACCGGTTTTAGACAGTTCTTGGAACAAGAGGACCCCCAACTCTTGATCTCCCCAGTGGACCAATCCAGGGTTGGGGAATGAAGTTGAAGCCAGGGAAGTCCAAGGAGAATCTCCGAGGTGCAATTGGGGAGGACCAAAAGTTCAATCCTCTCATGATGAGATCCGATGCTCATAAGAAGGGGCTCCGTGCAGAAACGTATGGTACAGTCCAATCTTTCATTATTTACACAATTGATGTAGAGGGGTCTGGCGAGACTGGTCACCGGGATGTTGAACCTGTTGACGAGAGAGGCCAAAATAAAATTTCCTGCAGATCCAGAGTCCAAGAAGGCCACTGTAGAGAAGGAGAAGGCAGAGGCAGACATCCGCACAGGCACAGTAAGACGTGGAGAAGCAGAGTAGACATCAAGGACTGTCTCACCTTTGTGCGGAGTCAGCGTACGTCTTTCCAGGCGGGGAGGACGGATAGGACAATCCCTCAGGAAGTGTTCGGTACTAGCACAGTACAGGCAGAGGTTCTCCAAACGGCGTCGTGTCCTCTCTTGAGGTGTCAGGCGAGACCGGTCGACCTGCATAGCCTCCACGGCGGGAGGCACAGGAACAGATTGCAGGGGACCAGAGGAGAGAGGAGCCGAGGAGACGAAACGCCTCGTGCGAACAGAGTCCATATCTTGGCGGAGTTCCTGACGCCTTTCAGAAAAACGCATGTCAATGCGAGTGGCTAGGTGAATAAGTTCATGTAGATTAGCAGGAATTTCTCGTGCGGCCAGAACATCTTTAATGTTGCTGGATAGGCCTTTTTTGAAGGTCGCGCAGAGGGCCTCATTATTCCAGGACAATTCTGAAGCAAGTGTACGGAATTGTACGGCATACTCGCCAACGGAAGAATTACCCTGGACCAGGTTCAACAGGGCAGTCTCAGCAGAAGAGGCTCGGGCAGGTTCCTCAAAGACACTTCGGATTTCCGAGAAGAAGGAGTGTACAGAGGCAGTGACGGGGTCATTGCGGTCCCAGAGCGGTGTGGCCCATGACAGGGCTTTTCCGGACAGAAGACTGACTACGAAAGCCACCTTAGACCTTTCAGTGGGAAACAGGTCCGACATCATCTCCAGATGCAGGGAACATTGGGAAAGAAAGCCACGGCAAAACTTAGAGTCCCCATCAAATTTATCCGGCAAGGATAAGCGTATCCCAGGAGCGGCCACTCGCTGCGGAGGAGGTGCAGGAGCTGGCGGAGGAGATGACTGCTGAAGCTGTGGTAGCAACTGTTGTAGCATAACGGTCAGTTGAGACAGCTGTTGGCCTTGTTGCGCTATCTGTTGTGACTGCTGGGCGACCACCGTGGTGAGGTCAGCGACAACTGGCAGAGGAACTTCAGCGGGATCCATGGCCGGATCTACTGTCACGATGCCGGCTGGCAGGTAGTGGACCCTCTGTGCCAGAGAGGGATTGGCGTGGACCGTGCTAGTGGACCGGTTCTAAGCCACTACTGGTTTTCACCAGAGCCCGCCGCAAAGCGGGATGGTCTTGCTGCGGCGGTAGTGACCAGGTCGTATCCACTAGCAACGGCTCACCTCTCTGGCTGCTGAAGATAGGCGCGGTACAAGGGAGTAGGCAGAAGCAAGGTCGGACGTAGCAGAAGGTCGGGGCAGGCAGCAAGGATCGTAGTCAGGGGCAACGGCAGAAGGTCTGGAAACACAGGCAAGGAACACACAAGGAACGCTTTCACTGGCACTAAGGCAACAAGATCCGGCAAGGGAGTGCAAGGGAAGTGAGGTAATATAGGGAAGTGCACAGGTGAAAACCCTAATTGGAACCACTGCGCCAATCAGCGGCGCAGTGGCCCTTTAAATCGCAGAGACCCGGCGCGCGCGCGCCCTAGGGAGCGGGGCCGCGCGCGCCGGGACAGAACAGACGGGGAGCGAGTCAGGTAGGGGAGCCGGGGTGCGCATCGCGAGCGGGCGCTACCCGCATCGCGAATCGCATCCCGGCTGGCAGCGGGATCGCAGCGCCCCGGGTCAGAGGACGTGACCGGAGCGCTGCAGCGGAGGGAGTGAAGCGAGCGCTCTGGGGAGGAGCGGGGACCCGGAGCGCTCGGCGTAACAGATGTGATGCAAATACCTCTAAAAAGTGGAAGGGAACAACGTATGGTCCACTGTAACAAGTGGGGGTAAAATCTTGCCCTACTCTCGCACTATTAACCCCTTAAGGACTCAGGGTTTTTCCGTTTTTGCACTTTCGTTTTTTCCTCCTTACCTTCTAAAAATCATAACCCTTTCAATTTTCCACCTAAAAATCCATATTATGGCTTATTTTTTGCATCACCAATTCTACTTTGCAGTGACATTAGTCATTTTACCCAAAAATTCACGGCAAAATGGGAAAAAAATCATTGTGCGACAAAATAAATTAAAAAAACGCCATTTTGTAACTTTTGGGGGCTTCCGTTTCTACACAGTAAATATTTCAGTAAAAATGACACCTTAAGATTATTCTGTAGGTCCATATGGTTAAAATGATACCCTACTTATATAGGTTTGATTTTGTAGTACTTCTGGAAAAAATTATAACTACATGCAGGAAAATTTATACGTTTAAACATTTAATCTTCTGACCCCTATAACTTTTTTATTTTTCCACGTACAGGGCAGTATGAGGGCTCATTTTTTGTGCCGTGATCTGAAGTTTTTAACAGTACAATTTTTGTTTTGATCGGACTTTATGACTTTATCGTACGCCATTGACCGTGCGGTTTAATTAATGATATATTTTTATAGTTTGGACATTTACGCACGTGGCGATACCACATAAATTTATTTATTTTTTATTTACACTGTTTTATTTTTTTTATTGGAAAAGGGGAGTGATTCAAACTTTTATTAGGGAAGGGGTTAAATGACCTTTATTAACATTTTTTTTTTAATTTTATTTGCAGTGTTATAGGTCCTATAGGGACCTATAACACTGCACACACTGATCTCCTATGCTGATCACTGGCGTGTATTAACACGCCTGTGATCAGTGTTATCGGCGTTTGACTGCTCCTGCCTGGATCTCAGGCACGGAGCAGTCATTCGTCGATCGGACAATGAGGAGGCAGGTAAGGGCCCTCCGGGTGTCCTGTAAGCTGTTCAGGATGCCGCGATTTCACCGCGGCGGTCCCCAACAGCCCGACTGACTAGCCGGGATACTTTCACTTTCACTTTAGAAGCGGCGGTCAGCCTTGACCGCCGCTTCTAAAGGGTTAATACCGCACATTGCCGCGATCGGCGATGTGTGGTATTAGCCGCGGGTCCCGGCCGTTGATGAGCGCCGGGACCGACGCGATGTGATGCGGGGTCGCACCGCGACCCCGCTTCATATCGCGGGAGCCGGCGCAGGACGTAAATATACGTCCTGCGTCATTAAGGGGTTAAAGGGGTACTCCAGTGGAAAACTTTTTTTTTTAAATCAACTGGTGCCAGAAAGTTAAACAGATTTGTAAATTACTTCTATTAAAAAAAATCTTAATTCTTCCAGTACTTATTAGCTGCTGAATACTACAGAGGAAATTATTTTCTTTTTGGAACACAGTGCTCTCTGCTGAATCACGAGCACAGTGCTCTCTGCTGACATCTCTGTCCATTTTAGGAACTGTCCAGAGCAGCATATGTTTGCTATGGGGATTTTCTCCTACTCTGGACAGTTCTTAAAATGGACAGAGATGTCAGCAGAGAGCACTGTGCTAGTGATGTCTGCAGAGAGCTCTGTGTTTCAAAAAGAAAATAATTTCCTCTGTAGTATTCAGCAGCTAATAAGTACTGGAAGGATTAAGATTTTTTAATAGAAGTGATTTACAAATCTGTTTAACTTTCTGGCACCAGTTGATTTAAAAAAAAAAGTTTTCCACCGGTGTACCCCTTTAACTTTTGTTTTCACTTTTTTTTTGCAACGTTATAGCCCCCATAGGGGGACCCTCCTCGTGTCCTACAGCTGTTTGGGATGCTGCGATTGCACCGTGGTGGTCCCAATCAGCCCACTGAGCTAGCCGGGGGTAGTTTAGTTTCACTTCAGACGCGGCAATCAACTTTGAACACTGCTTCTAAAGGGTTAATAGCGCGGCACCGCGATCAGTTCCGCTATTAGCCACGGGTCCCGGTTAGAGGCCAGGCCTGACCCGCTATGATGACACACTGTGGACCCGCATTATAGAAAGGGAGCAGACTCAGGGAGTACAGGCACGTCCTTGGTCCTTAACAGGTTAATTCCCTATTGGCAAGTGTTCCTCGCCCTAAAAAGGGTGACCCCACACAGGAACCTCTCCCTATTTCCACCTAAAGAAACACCAGCTGAGTGCGTATACGTTACACTTATGAGAGGAGGACAATGCGCTCCACTTTGCTTAAAACTGTATTAGATTACATAAACAAGTGTGTAGCTTTGTCTGGCCTTTCACAGTAACTAGGCCCAAATTAGTTTAACAGGAAAATATATAAAGGACACCACGTAGGTGTACGTACAGTTTACACTTATGAGAGGTAAACAATACACTCCACTTAAAACTGTATAAGGCTAAAGAAACAAATATGTAGCTTTGGCTTGCCTTTCACTGTAACTAGGCCCAAATCAGTTGAACAGGAAATTATATAAAGGACACCACGTAGGTGTACGTACAGTTTAAACTTATGAGAGGAGGACTATGCGCTCCACTACAAACTGTATAAGGATACAAAAACATGTGTGTGGCTTTGGCTGGCCTTTCACAGTAACTAGGCCCAAATTAGTTTTTCAGGGAAAAAAAAGTACACCACGTAGGTGTACGTACTGTTTACACTTATGAGAGGTGGACAATACGCTCCACTTAAAACTTTATAAGGCGACAGAAAGAAGTGTGTAGCTTTGGCTGGCCTTTCACGGTAACTAGGCCCAAATTAGTTTTATTGGAAAAATAAAATGTACACCACCTATGTATGCACAGGTTACACTTATGAGAGGACAATAAGCTCCGCTACGCAACCTGTATTAGGTGACTATGGCTTCGTGCTCACCCTAATTGGCCCCTGTTAGCTTTAGAGTTGTTGTACACCCAACTGCAGCAGTACAGAATCGCTGTGTAGTAGAGCCCGGTACAGTATTATTATGCACTAATAGCAGGTGACAATGGCTTTGAGTGCTCAGCCTAACTGGCCCCTATAAGCTTTAGAGTTGCTGTACACCCCACTGCAGCAGTAGAGTCGCTGTGTAGTACACCCAAAAGTGTTCTTTCTTTCTCTCCCTCTCTCTCTCTCTCTCTCTCTCCCTTCCCGTCAGTGCTTTTCTGCAGTGATTTTGGATTGTGCTGAATTGCTGCTGCCAAGCTGTTTTTCAGTGCAACACACACACTGCTCTATCTGTCTCTGCAAAGAAAGGCTCTCTTTGAAATAAAACACTGGAATGGCTGGCCTCGAGATGGCTGCCGATTATATAGGGCTGTGACATCACAGGGGTGGCTGGCTGCTGATAGTCTGCTTGGGATTCAAGGTCATCCCGCCTACCTGCGTTCCCAGAGTTCCTTGCCCCATGTACTCATATGTGGAACTGCCATTTTAGATGCCCTGGAGCTTGGACCGCACTAAATTGAGTTTAATGAAGCGATTCATGCAATCGAATCTCGGCGATATTGGGATTTATTGAGAAGCAAATTTTTCCTGAAATTCGGAATGAATTCGGATTCGTCAGATTCGATTAGCTCATCCCTAGTTATTTACTTGGAAAGAGCACAAGGGTCTCCTGAAGATTTATATTATATAAGAACAGTATTTTAAATACATAAATGTAAGAATAGTGTATGGTAGCCCCCACGATCTCCCACAGCACCCGGCTTTGTAAACAAACCCTGGGTTCTGGCAGCAGTGGTTGTAACGTCACAGTCACGCCCCTCGTGACGTCACGCAACACCCCTTCATTCATGTCTGGAGGGGGTGTGGCAGGATGTCACGAGGGGCGTGGCTGTGACATCCCGATCACGGCCGCCCAATCCAATCGCTCTGAAAAAAAAATTCAGAATGCTGGGACACGGGAGTACACCAGCAGGAGTCATGGAAACTAACTGCAAGCAGTAGAGAAGTTTTTTTTATGGAAGTTTCTACATGACTTCAGCATTTGGAGATTGATGCAATTGTTAAATGTGCAAGGCTCCACTGGTAGTCTTAAAATTTACTGTGACAATCTTCTTCCCATTAAGCTATTTAAGAATCTAAATCATTACAGCTAAAAATTGTCAAATGCACAAACTCACCTAACATTTTCTCTTAAATTAAATTAATAAAAGGTATTACCTCGAAATGTTTGCATGAATCCTAAATAGCTACATCTCAAAATAAATCAAAATCTTTCCAGAGTAAATGGAATATTTGTAAATATAAATATAACACAGTTCAAGCATGAACCTCTCAAGGACTACAACCCTTTTGACTTTTCAATCTTTTTATTCCAACTTATTATTCTACTGCTTAACTTCCTTTGCAGAACCAAAACTGTTGTTTTTTTTTCCTTTTTTCAATTTCTCAATAGTTACATGATGTCTATACACAGTATTTAACGTGTTAATTTTATGTCAGATGTTTGTGCAACTGAAAATCATACATTATTGCACATATCTTGGATGTAATTCCAAATGTAACCCCTTAACGACAAAGGACATAAATGTATGTCCTGGTGATGTGGTACTTAATGCACCAGGATGTACATTTACGTCCAATACATAGTCATGCGCGGCAGGTCCCGGCTGCTGATAGCAGCCAAGGACCCGCTGGTAATGGCCGACATCCGCGATCGTGCGTATGTCCACCCAGGGCTGGCATCAGAAATTTTGGGGCCCCTCACACAGCTTGTAGTCTGCCCCCCCCCCCCCCTTCTCCTCCTCACTGTAGCACACGCTAGATTTTATCTTAGTGTCAGGCTTAGAAACATAAAACAATATCGCTACCCCGTATTAATTTTGCAGTGAATACTGTAAGGAAATAAAAGCCACTATACGCAGACCAGTATCACTAATAACACCACAATACAAGGGAAATATAATTCTGCCACACCATGACCACTACCATTACCACTGACTAATACTCCTATATTGTTATTGAATAAAAACCACTATACAAAACCAATATCCCCCATACATTGACCATACAGAAATAGATACCAGCTGTACACAGGGGCTGCAGACTGTATAAGTCATTATAGTTACATACTCACAGGGGCGTCTTCTCTGATCAGAGTTGTTGACTTTTCTCTTTCTTCTCCATCTGTCCTGGGTCATCATGAAGATTTTTCCCGATCACAATTCATCTTCACCGAATCTGGCAGACAAAATTTTCTACTCCTCGCTACAGCAAAGTCCTCACCTCTATACAAATCCCCTATATGTATTACACTGCCCCAGATAGTGTTAGATCCCTCTGTGCAACTGTATAGTAATAGGTCCCAACATTGTCCCTATAGATGAGCAGGCCCAAACATTGCCCCCATAGTATATTACGCCTCTTACATTGCCCACATGGTATATTATCCCACTCATATTCCCCCCATAGTATATTACGCCTCTTACATTGCCCCCATGTTGTCCCTATTGTATATTGCCCCCTAATATTGCTCCCCTTTCTATATTACCCCCTCATATTGCTCCCCTTTCTATATTACCCCCCTCATATTGCTCCCCTTTCTATATTACCCCCTCATATTGCTCCCCTTTCCATATTACCCCCCCTCAGATTGCTCCCCTTTCTATATTACCCCCTCATATTGCTCCCCAGTGGTGTAGCTTGAAACCACAGGGCTTTGATGCTAAAAATTTCCCTTGGTAGTTTGGTAGGTAGCTAGCCATTTAGTTTGGAAGGAAGGAAGACAGCCAGGTAGGTACGCAGTTAGGTTGCCAGGTAGTTAGGTAGAGAAATAGCCAGGTAGCCAAATAGGTAGGTTGCTAGGTTGGCAGGTAGCTTGGTAGAAAGATAGCCAGGTAGCAAAATAGGTAGGTAGCTAGGTTGGCAGGTAGTTTGGTAGAAAGATAGCCAGGTAGGTAGTCAGGTATGAAAACAGGTAGATATAGCCAGGTAGGTAGATAGATAGATTGACAGATAGGTATGAAGACATGGGACCATAGAAACACTAACAAATTATATTGCTAAAATTTCAGGGGGAGTGCCATTAAAACTTCACTTTTATTGGTATGTATTAAGATACACCAAAAATTAAATGTGTCATAAATGCCACCACCAACAAAATCAAAAATTAGTTGGTTAGCACCAACAAGTACCACACTTGAGTGGATTTACTCATATTCTACAGCACATACTCTATTTAATGCCTGGGATGAAACCCAACGCGTTTCTGCCCCTGTATTACAGCATCCTCAGGAGTATTACCCAGCAGGTATAAGAGTAGGTAATTATATTATAGCAATATGTTGCAAAAGATTAATATTATGGCTGAACATATTATATATAAGAGGGGCACCCGGTACTAGTGCTCTCCCTCTATTCCAATGGACTGCGGACAGCAGAGCCCAGCATACCTAAAAAGAAAATACAGCACAATAAATACATTACATATGGACAATGGTCCCTTGCATGTTTGGGTGCTGATGCTCCAGTTCATAGAGTCACACTCACTGTTTATGCAAACTGCTCCAGGTACCTAGAGACAAAACATTTAACAGTATGCTGTTTTTAATCTATCCAGGGTACCTGAAAAAAAGAGCTAGGCAAGTGCAGCTAATGGGCTACTTACAATTCCGCCGTTCATCCGAGAGTCTCCGGTGTAGCGCCAACCCGCAGTGGCGGGGAGCTGTCTATGTCTGACTGGTTATATATTTGCATTTTACAGAAAAAGGGAGAGATTATGTAAGTAGAATGGATCATGCCGCAGGTACAACGGCAGGTTCAAGGTCTTGGGGGTGTACATAGGGATCATGCGCATTTTATAGGAAGCAAGAAAAGTTTAGTTGTTCATTGAGGCCCACTGGTTCATAGACCCACCTGCTCTCCCTCTGGAGAAGGATCCTATCCCAATCTCCCCCTCTTTCAGGTGCATCTATTTTCTCAATCCCAGTGAACCTTAAATCTGTTGCTCTACCCCCATGATGTAAATTCATATGACAGACTACAGGGTGTATCCCGATCGTGTCGTATATCCCCCATGTGCTCCATGATTCTCTTCTTCAATTCCCTGAAAGTTTTGCCTATATACCTTTTGGGGCAGGGGCAAGTGGCCATGTAAATAACTCCCTGGGTACTACAATTAATAAAATCTTTAATTGTGTATTTGCGCTTAGTTAACCCCTTAAGGACTGAGCCCTTTTTCACCTTAAGGACTCGGCCATTTTTTGCAAATCTGACCACTGTCACTTTAAACATTAAAAACTCTGGAATGCTTTTAGTTATCATTCTGATTCCGAGATAGTTTTTTCGTGACATATTCTACTTTAACTTAGTGGTAAAAATTTTTGGTAACTTGCATCCTTTCTTGGTGAAAAATCCCCAAATTTGATGAAAAATTTAGCATTTTTCTAACTTTGAAGCTCTCTGCTTGTAAGGAAAATGGATATTCCAATTAATTTTTTTTTATTCACATATACAATATGTCTACTTTATGTTTGCATCATAAAATTGATGAGTTTTTACTTTTGGAAGACACCAGAGGGCTTCAAAGTTCCGCAGCAATTTTCCAATTTTTCACAAAATTTTGAAACTCGCTTTTTTTCAGGGACCAGTTCAGGTTTGAAGTGGATTTGAAGGGTCTTCATATTAGAAATACCCCATAAATGACCCCATTATAAAAACTGCACACCCCAAAGTATTCAAAATGACATTCAGTAAGCGTTTTAACCCTTTAGGGGTTTCACAGGAATAGCAGCAAAGTGAAGGAGAAAATTCACAATCTTAATTTTTTACACTCGCATGTTCTTGTAGACCCAATTTTTGAATTTTTGCAAGGGGTAAAAAGGAGAAAATTTTTACTTGGATTTGAAACCCAATTTCGCTCGAGTATGTCTCATATGTCTATGTTAATTGTTCGGCGGGCGCAGTAGAGGGCTCAGAAGGGAAGGAGCGTCAAATGGTTTTTGGGGGGCATGTCACCTTTAGGAAGCCCCTATGGTGCCAGAACAGCAAAAAAAAAACACATGGCATACCATTTTGGAAACTAGACCCCTCGGGGAACGTAACAAGGGGTAAAGTGAACCTTAATACTCCACAGGTGATTCACGACTTTTGCATATGTAACAAAATAAAATAAAATTTTTACCTAAAATGCTTGGTTTCCCTAAAGTTTTACATTTTTAAAAAGGGTAATAGCAGAAAATACCCCCCAAAATTTGAAGCCCAATTTCTCCCGATTCAGAAAACACCCCATATGGGGGTGAAAAGTGCCCTGTTGGCGCACTACAGGTCTCAGAAGAGAAGGAGTCACATTTGGCTTTTTTGAAGGAAATTTTGCTCTGGGGGCATGCCGCATTTAGGAAGCCCCTATGGTGCCAGGACAGCAAAAAAAAAACACATGGCATACCATTTTGGAAACTAGACCCCTCGGGGAACGTAACAAGGGGTAAAGTGAACCTTAATACCCTACAGGTGTTTCACGACTTTTGCATATGTAAAAAAAAAAAAAATTTACCTAAAATGCTTGGTTTCCCAAAAAATTTACATTTATACAAAGGGTTAAAGCAGAAAATACCCCCCAAAATTTGAAGCCCAATTTCTCCCGATTCAGAAAACACCCCATATGGGCGTGAAAAGTGCTCTGTTGGCGCACTACAGGTCTCAGAAGAGAAGGAGTCACATTTGGCTTTTTGAAAGCAAATTTTGCTCTGGGGGCATGCCGCATTTAGGAAGCCCCTATGGTGCCAGGACAGCAAAAAAAAAACACATGGCATGCCATTTTGGAAACTAGAGCCCTCGGGGAATGTAACAAGGGGTTAAGTGAACCTTAAAACCCCACAGGCGTTTCACGACTATTGCATATGTAAAAAAAAAAAAAAGTTTTTACCTAAAATGCTACTTTTCCCAAAAATTTAACATTTTTAAAAAGGGTAAAAGCAGAAAATACCCCCCAAAATTTGAAGCCCAATTTCTCCCGAGTACGGCGATACCCCATATGTGACCCTTAACTGTTGCCTTGAAATACGACAAGGCTCCAAAGTGAGAGCGCCATGCGCATTTGAGGCCTAAATTAGGGATTGCATAGGGGTGGACATAGCGGAATTCTACGCCAGTGATTCCCAAACAGGGTGCCTCCAGCTGTTTCTAAACTCCCAGCATGCCTGGACAGTCAACGGCTGTCCGACAATACTGGGAGTTGTTGTTTTGCAACAGCTGGAGGCTCCGTTTTGGAAACCGTGGCGTACCAGACGTTTTTCATTTTTATTGGGGAGGGGGGCTGTGTAGGGGTATGTGTATATGTAGTGTTTTTTACTTTTTATTTTATTTTTTGTGGTAGTGTAGTGTAGTGTTTTTAGGGTACAGTCGCACGGGCGGGGGTTCACAGTAGTTTCTCGCTGGCAGTTTGAGCTGTTGCAGAAAATTAGCTGCAGCTCAAACTTGCAGCCAGATACTTACTGTAAGCCTCCGCCCATGTGAGTGTACCCTGTACATTCACATTGGGGGGGACATCCAGCTGTTACAAAACTACAACTCCCAGCATGCACTGACAGACTGTACATGCTGAGAGTTTTAGTTTTGCAACAGCTGTAGGCACACTGGTTATGTATCACTGAGTTTGTGACCTTACTCAGTGTTTCAAAACCAGTGTGCCTCCAGCTGTTGCAAAACTACAACTCCCAGCATGTATGGTGCATGGTGTAAGGTGACTGCTGGGAGTTGTAGTTTGCAACAGCTGGAGGCACACCGGTCGTGAAACACTGAGTTAGGTAAAAAAAAAAAATGGGTTTCACAACCAGTGTGCCTTCAGCTGTTGCAAAACTACAACTCTCAGCAGTCACCGACAGCCAACGGGCATGCTGGGAGTTGTAGTTATGCAACCAGCAGATGCACCACTACAACTCCCAGCATGCACTTTAGCTGTTTGTGCAAGCTGGGAGTTGTAGTTATACAACAGCTGAAGGTACACTTTTCCATAGAAAAAATGTGCCTCCAGCTGTTGCAAAACCATAAGTCCCAGCATGCCCATAAGGGAATGCTGGGAGTTGTGGTGGTCTGCCTCCTGCTGTTGCATAACTACAGCTCCCAGCATGCCCTTTTTGCATGCTGGGAGCTGTTGCTCCCTCCTCACCTCCTGCTGCTGCTCCATCGCAGGACTGTCCCTCGCCGCCGCCGTCGCTCCTGGGGCCCCGATCCCAACATGAAAGCCGGGGATCGGGGTCCCCAGCACCCGGGGTCCTCTTCCCGCACTCGCTCACGCCCTCTGGAAGAGGGGCGGAGCGGGTGCGGGAGTGACACCCGCAGCAGGCGCCCTGATTAGTCGGCCGGTAATCCGGCCGACGAATCAGGGCGATCGTGAGGTGGCACCAGTGCCACCTCACCCCTGCAGGCTCTGGCTGTTTGGGGCCGTCAGAGACGGCCCCGAACAGCCAGTAATTCCGGGTCACCGGGTCACTGGAGACCCGATTGACCTGGAATCGCCGCAGATCGCTGGACTGAATTGTCCAGCGATCTGCGGCGATCGCCGACATGGGGGGGCATAATGACCCCCCTGGGCGATATGCCGGGATGCCTGCTGAACGATTTCAGCAGGCATCCGGCTCCGGTCCCCAACCGGCTAGCGGTGGGGACTGAAATTCCCACGGGCGTATGGATACGCCCTGCGGCCTTAAGGACTCGGAATGCAGGGCGTATCCATACGCCCTGCGTCCTTAAGAGGTTAAATAATCCTCAAAAGTTTTTAATTTCAGGATTTGTGGACAGGCTTTACAGTGCCCGCAGGAACATAACATTCCCTGTCAATGGCAAAGATCTGCGTCGCTTCCCACCAGCCCAGAATGAGGTTTGCATAGCAGGGGGCACTAGGGCTCCCCATTGCAGTCCCTCTGAGCTGGTGGTAATATCTGCCGTTGAACAGGAAATAATTATGCGTGAGGGTGAAACGCAGCAGCTCCAGAATCAATTCATTATGAGATTTTAGATGTGTACCCCTAAAGGATAAAAAATAATCCACGGCTGAAAGACCAACATCGTGTGGTATAGACGATTAGAGAGCTTCTACATCAATACTTGTTAATAATATATTGCTCTCTACCGTGATACCCTCTATTTTCTGCAGCAAGTCTCTGGACGAAATTACTTTGTATCTATTCATCTCTACTGTGATCCAATTGTGCGCCGCACTCACAACCAGGACCCGCCCGCTGTGACGTCATAGGCGGGCGTGTCCCAGTGACGCGGCGCCGGGCTTCCGGTATATGACGTGGGACGCCGGAAGTCTCCGGCAGTAAGCGCTGAGAGCAGTCAGACATAGACAGCTCCCCGCCACTGCGGGTTGGTGCTACACCGGAGACTCTCGGATGAACGGCGGTATTGTAAGTAGCCCATTAGCGGCACTTGCCTAGCTCTTTTTTTCAGGTACCCTGGATAGATTAAAAACAGCATACTGTTATATGTTTTCTCTCTAGGTACCTGTAGCAGTTTGCATAAACAGTGAGTGTGACTCTTTGAACTGGAGCATCAGCACCCAAACATGCAAGGGACCATTGTCCATATGTAATGTATTTATTATGCTGTATTTTCTTTTTAGGTACGCTGGGCTCTGCTGTCCGCCTCCCAGTGGAATAGAGGGAGAGCACTAGTATCAGGTGCCCCTCTTATATATAATATGTTCAGCCACAATATTAATCTTTTGCCACATATTGCTATAATATAATTACCTACTCTTATACCTGCTGGGTAATACTCCTGAGAACGCTCTAATACAGGGGCAGAAACGCGTTGGGTTTCAGCCCAGGCATTAAGTATGTGCTGTAGCATATGAGTAAATCCACTCAAGTGTGGTACTTGTTGGTGCTAACCCACTAATTTTTGATTTTGTTGGTGGTGGCATTTTTGACACATTAAATTTTTCGTGTATCTTAATACATACCAATAAAAGTGAAGTTTTAATGGCACTCCCCCTGAAATGTTAGCAATATAATTTGTTAGTGTTTCTATGGTCTCTTCTAAAGCCGGGAGGTAAGCCGTGTGCAGGCTCTTTGTCATCCATGTACAATATTTTTATTAGGTATGAAGAGATGTAGATAGGTAGCTAGGTTGCTAGGTAGGTAGCCAGTTAGTGTACTAGGTTGCCCGGTAGGTAGCTAGGTAGGAAGACAGGAAGACAGGTAGATACGTAGTTGGGAATACACTCAGGTAGGTAGGCAGCAGGTGGTGGAATAAAACTCTCAGAAAGTTGCATGGGTAATACAGTGTTTCTCAACCAGGGTGTCTCCAGCTGTTGCAAAACTCCAGGGTGTCTCCAGCATGCCCAGACAGCCAAACACTGTCCGGGCATGCCTGGAGTTGTAGTTTTGATACAGCTGGAGACACTCTGGTTGGGAAACTCTGCTCTTTGTTTGTGAAATACTGAATTGGCTACAACAGTGTTTCCCAATCAGTGTGCCTCCAGCTGTTACAAAACTACAACTCCCAGCATGCCCAAAGGCTGTCAGGGCATGCTGGGAGTTGTAGTTTTACAACAGCTAGAGGCACACTGGTTGGGAAACACTGGTGTAACATGATGTGTATGCTGAATAGGCTAGGACAGTGTTCCCCAACCAGTGTGTCTCCAGCTTTTGCAAAACTACAACTCCCACATGCCCAAAGGCTGTCAGGGCATGCTGGGAGTTCTAGTTTTGCAACAGCTGGAGGCACACTGGTGTACCATGATGTGTGTGGTTCCTATACATACACTCCCGCCCCCACGTACAAAAAATAAAACAAAAAAAGATACACACCATGTACCACGCAGCGATCTTTAACAGCCGGGTTGGGGGGGGGGGGGGGCGATAGGGCAGGGAGAGGGGGGGGGGGCACTGCAGATTTAAAGAGCCCCGGAGGTATGTGCAGCAGAGGCGCGCTCCTGCATTCTGACTAATTGGCTGACTGTATGTAGTTAGTCAATAAGTCAGCGCAGTGTACAGTGGCGGGCCCCAGCAGTCAGTGAGTGACAGAAACAGTCACTCACTGACAAGCAAAAAAAAAAAAAGAACAGGGCCGCCCGGCCCCCCTGAAGTTCCGGGCCCCTTACAGGAGTGTGGGTTGCCCTGTGTCCGCCATTAACCCCTCAGATGCCGTGATCAATACAGATCACGGCATCTGCAGCATTGCGGTCACTAAAATGGATGATCGGATCGCCCGCAGTGCTGCCGTGGCTATCCGATCATCCAGAACGGCAGACGGAGGTCCCCTCACCTGCCTCTGCTGCCTTCTACAGGTCTTCTGCTCTGGTCTGCAATAGAGCAGACCAAAGCAGAAGATGACCGATAACACTGATTAGTGCTATTAACCCCTTAAGGACCGGAGGTTTTTCCGTTTTTGCATTTTCGTTTTTTGCTCCTTGCCTTTAAAAAATCATAACTCTTTCAAATTTACACCTAAAAATCCATATGATGGCTTATTTTTTGCGCCACCAATTCTACTTTGTAATGACGTCAGTCATTTTGCCCAAAAATCTATGGTGAAGCGGGAAAAAAAATCATTGTGCGACAAAATTGAAAAAAAAAAGCTGTTTTGTAACTTTTGGGGGCTTCCGTTTCTACGTAGTACATTTTTCGGTAAAAATGACACCTGATATGTATTCTGTAGGTCCATACGATTAAAATGATACCCTACTTATATAGGTTTGATTTTGTCGGACTTCTGGAAAAAATCATAACTACATGCAGGAAAATTAATACGTTTAAAATTGTCATCTTCTGACCCCTATAACTTTTTTATTTTTCCGTGTATGGGGCGGTATGAGGGCTCATTTTTTGCGCCGTGATCTTAAGTTTTTAACGGTACCATTTTTGCATTGATAGGACTTAGTGATCACTTTTTATTCATTTTTAAATGATATAAAAAGTGACCAAAAATGCACTATTTTGGACTTTGGAATTTTTTTGCGCGCACGCCATTGACCGAGCGGTTTAATTAATGATATATTTTTATAATTCGGACATTTCCGCACGCGGTGATACCACATATGTTTATTTTTATTTTTATTTACACTGTGTTTTTTTTTTTATTGGAAAAGGGGGGTGATTCAAACTTTTAATAGGGGAGGAGTTAAATGATCTTTATTCACTTTTTTTTTTCACTTTTTTTTTGCAGTGTTATAGGTCCCATAGGGACCTATAACACTGAACACACTGATCTTCTATGTTGATCACTGGTTTCTCATAAGAAACCAGTGATCGACGATTCTGCCGCATGACTGCTCATGCCTGGATCTCAGGCACTGAGCAGTCATTCGGCGATCGGACAGCGAGGAGGCAGGAAGGGGCCCTCCCGCTGTCCTGTCAGCTGTTCGGGATGCCGCGATTAGCCGCGGCTATCCCGAACAGCCCGACTGAGCTAGCCGGGAACTTTCACTTTCACTTTTAGCCGCGCGGCTCAGCTTTGAGCGCGCGGCTAAAGGGTTAATATCGCGCGGCGCCGCGATCGGCGCTGCGCGCTATTAGAGGCGGGTCCCGGCTTCACTATGACGCCGGGCCCGCCATGATATGACGCGGGGTTACTGTGTAACCCCGCGTTATATTGGAAGAGCAGGACCAAGGACGTACCGGTACGTCCTTGGTCCTTAAGGGGTTAAAATACAATGTTAATGATACGTATGGTGAACGGCGTGAATGAAAAAAAAACAAAGTCCAAAATTTCTGCTTTTTTATAATATTTGATTCCAAAAAGATTTATAAAAAATGTATTAAAAGTTTTATATAAGCAAATATGGTATCAATAAAATGTACAGATCACGGCACAAAAAATGAGCCCTCATACCACCGCTTATACAGAAAAATGAAAAAGTTAAAGGTCTTCAAAATAGGGGGATTTTAAACGTACTCATTTGGTTAATAAGTTTGCGATTTTTTTTAGCGCAAAAGTAATAGAAAAGTATGTTATCAAGGGTATCATTTTAATCGCATTGACCCAAAGAATAAAGAACACGTCATTTTTACCCTAAATTGTACGACGGGAAAACGAAACCTTCCAAAATTAGCAAAATTGCGGTTTTCTTTTTAATTTCCCCACACAAATAATATTTTTTGGGTTACGCCATACATTTTATGGTAAAGTGAGTGATGGCATTACAACAAACAACTGGTCGCGCAAAAAAACAATCCCTCATACTAGTCTGTGGATAAAAATATTAAAAAGCTATGATTTTTTGAAGGCGAGGAGGAAAAAACGAAAACATAAAAATAAAATTGTCTGAGTCCTTAACACCCAAATGGGCTGAGTCCTTAAGCTGTTGGGGACGGAGGGTGTACCTGTACGCCCTCCGCCCACTCCCTGTCTATAACGTGGGGCCACGGCGTAGCACCTCGACATAGCGGGTCGGGCCAGGCACCTAGCAAAGGCCGGGACCCATGGCTAATAGTGTGCGGCACTGATCGCAGTGCCACACGCTATTACCCCTTTGGAAGCGCTGTTCAAAGGTGAACGCTGCGTCTAAAGTGAAAGCACACTCATGCCGGTTAGCTCAGGTGGCTGTTCAGGATCACCGTGGCAAAATCGTGGCATCCCGAACAGCTGTAGGAGAGCAGGAGGGTCCCTTACCTTGCCTCCTTTTGCCCGATTGCCAAATGACTGCTCAGTGCCTGAGATCCAGGCATGAGCAGTCAAGTGACAGATTCATTGATCAATGGTTTCCTATGAGAAACCATTGATCAATGTAAAAGATCAGTGTGTGCAGTGTTATAGCCCCCTATGGGAGCTATAACATTGCAAAAAAAAGGGGGGGGGAAGTGAATTAAAATAATTTAACCCCTTCCCTAATAAAAGTTTGAATCACCCCTCTTTTCCCATAAAAAAAAACCTATGTAAATAAAATTAAAACATATGTGATATCATCCCATGTGGAAATGTCAGAATTATAAAAATATATCGTTAATTAAACCGCACGGTCAATGATGTACGCGCAAAAAATAGTGTATTTTTGGTCACTTTTTATATCATGAAAAAATTAATAAAAGTTATTAAAAAAAAGGTCCAATCAATACAAAAATGGTACTGCTAAAAACTTCAGATTATGGCGCAAAAAATGAGCCTTCATACCGCCCCATACACGAAAAATAAAAAAGTTATAGGGGTCAGAAGATGACAATTTTAAACATATACATTTTCCTGCATGTAGTTATGATTTTCTCCAGAACTAGGACAAAATCAAACTTATATAAGTAGAGTATCATTTTAATCGTATGGATCTACAGAATAATGATAAGTTGTAAATTTTACCAAAACATGTACTGCATAGAAACGGAAGCCCCCAAAATGTACAAAATGGCATTTTTTCTTCAATTTTGACGCACAATGATTTTTTTTTCTGTTTCGCATTAGATTTTTGGGTAAAATGACTGATGTCATTACAAAGTAGAATTGGTTGCACAAAAAAAAAGCCATCATATGGATTTTTAGGTGCAAAATTGAAAGGGTTATGATTTTTAAAAGATAAGGAGGAAAAAACATGCTTCTGCTCTGTTCCTTCTCCCTCTATTCTCCCCTTTTGTGTCTTGTCTATGTGTAGTTTTTATTTTTATTTTTTTTTGTTTACATCGGTAGTGTATTGGGCCTCCCCGCCAGCCTGACCCATTTAGACTTAGGTTGTAATACGCTAGTTTGAGTGGCTGGGGCCTGGTTTGGATGGCATGGGTTCCAGCGATTGCTTACTCTAGACTCCTAAATGGATATTCTGATGTGACATCGTTCCCCACCCCGTTGGCTAGATGTCCTTGATTGTTTATTTCTTTTCTCATTGTTAAAGGTTTCCCCGACCTTGCTAGTTATATGTTATCCCTGCTGACTCTTTCTATCTGGCCTTCGCTTATGGTCTCATAGCCTACGTCAATGTACTGCACTGACTACGTCTTACTAGCCTGCCTATTTAGTGCTATCCAGCGCCTGATGGAGATTACTGATGTTTCAGTACTGATTGCATGGAATCCTGATACCAGCTATCTGTATTCGATTGCCTGTTTCTACCGCCCTGGGGCAGATGTTGTATATGTTATAAATGTTTAATAAATCTTTTGAACCGTAAAAAAAAAAAAAAAAAAAAAAGGAGGAAAAAACAAAAGTGCAAAAACGGAAAAACGAGTGAATGCTTCAAGCCTGGGATCCAGGCTTGAGCATTCAATTGCCGAAAACACTGATTGATCCATCTCCATAGGAATGGATCAATCAGTGTAAAAGATCAGTTAATGCAATGTTATAGCCCCCTATAGGAGCTATAATATTGCATAAGAAAAGTGTAAAAAAAATCATTAACCCTTTCAATTTATCATTTCCAAGAATAAAAAAAACACAGTGTAAATTAAAATAAAAATAAACATATCGCCGCGTGTGGAAATGTCCGAATTATAAAAATATACCACTTTTTAAACCGCACGTTCCAAAGTCCAAAATAGCGGATTTTTGATCACTTTTTATACCACAAAAAAGTGAATAAAAAGTGATCAAAAAGTCTGATCAGAATAAATATGGTACCGCTAAAAACATCAGATCACAGCGCAAAAAATAAGCGCTCATAGCTCTCTGAGCACAGAAAATTTTTAAAGTTATAGAGGTCAGAAGATGGCCATTTTAAACGTATACATTTTCCTGCATGTATTCATGATTTTTTTCTGAAGTGTTACAAAATCAAATCTATACAAGTAGGGTATCATTTTAACCGCATGGACCTACAAAATAAAGATAAGGTTTCATTATTGCCTAAAAATGTACTGCGTAAAAACGGAGCCCCCAAAACGTACAAAATAGGGTTTTTTCATCAATTTTGTCGCACATTGATTTTTTTTCCCGTTTCACTGTAGATTTTTGGGTAAAATGACTAATGTCATTACAAAGTAGAATTAGTGATGCAAATAATAAGCCATCATATACAATTTTAGGGGAAAATTTTAAAGAGTTATGATTTTTTAAAGTTAAGGAGGAAAAATTGAAAATGAAAAAACAGAAAAAGCCCGGGTCCTTAAGGGGTTAATAACGAAAGAAAGAAAAATGTCCTCATCTTAACCAAAATGTAATCAGTTTTTATATAATTTTATAGCCACAGATTTCCTGATTCTGTGTTTTTACTTTCTTGTTATGCCCCCTATTCCCAAGATACAGAGGTCTTAATATTTGGTTAGTTTTCTGAATTTTCATTGAATAGTTAGATGGGTGGGAACTATACAGGGAGCAGTTCAGATTCAACCAAATAATATAATGCCTATATTTAAGCAATCAGGGGGCTTAGCTAAAAAGTATACTCTGTTGGAATCAGGGCACTTGAGACTAAACAATAATATAAAAAAAAAAAAATTATGTGATCACACGTCCTTTTTAAAGGGATTTTCCAGGCAAAAAATATTTAAAATTGTAGTGGGGGCTCTTTGACAAGCCATACTGACCTGCTCCAATCCTCCACAACTGCCATTCCGGCATCTTCTGGTCCCCACTGTTGCCCATTTTTCCTGCTCCTGATAATGTTTTGTTTGTGCAAGAAATTTAGGGCACCAACCAGTGAATCTGCTCACCATTTCCCCTGGAAGCAGGCAAGAAAAATGACAAAGCCAGTGCAGACAACATAAAAATGGTGGAAATTTAGATGATACTTTTGGTTCCAGTCGATATGCAGAATAAAAAAAAAAAACACTGTGCACACCAGTTAATAAAGTCCCCAAGTTGAGTTGTATGCCAACAAAAAGCCACAGTGTAGTCTTAGCCTTACATGGGACAATGTCACAATGAGACAGGGCTTTGTATGTCAATCAAGAAGGGGCTGAGAGGTAATGGCAAGAGTAAGAGATGTGCAAGGCTGTGACACTTGGGAAACTCAGACTCGCCTATTTGACACTTGGGTGAGAAAAAAAAGGAGATTTTGTAAGTTTTGCAAGATTTTCTCCAGGAACAGTACAGTTTGCTTTTATACCTTAATAGCTATCCAATGGTGTCTGCAATTCTTAGTAGCAAATATAGCTGACAGGTTCCTGGTACCTATTAGTAGACTCCAGGAATCAACCAGAGCAAACCCTTAGGGTGTGTGCTCACCACAATTTATGCATACGGCAACCATATACATGTTTACATTATAAAACCAAAAAGAACTGTATTTGTTGTCGTATCCATAGACTGTCATTCATAAAGCGTACTTAAAAAGTGAATTCGGTTTTGTATGGTGAGACACATTGATGGTTCAGTTAGATTCTTTTGCTGAACAAAAAAATGGTCCCTACCACAGTTTTGTCAACTGTTTCAAAACCATACATTCACCTTATAAGTTTTTTTTTATAGTATTGATGGAAACCCTATAATCCATACGTGTATGCAGGGTTTTTTTTTTATCTCTAAACCGCATGCCCCATATGCACAAACACTTAAATGGGTGTTGTGTTTATTGGCAGAGAAAAAACATGGTAAAACCCCTATAAGTTATTTAGAATGTAAATCTACTCCTAGCTTCGGTCTTTCTCTTCCCACTAATATCTCTTGGGGATGGCCCTTTGGTACCTTAGGAAAGCCAGGTTACATACCAAGCAACATAAAACAAACTTTTTTTAATACTTTTTTCAGTTTGTTTTAAGTGACTAGCAGAATACTACGCATTGCCAAGTTTTCCTACCTAAACCTTTTGGGAGAGGGAAAAGACCCAATTTAGCTCTTCTCCTTATATCATGTCATCATATATTGTCCTCATATTCCATCCTCAGGTGAGGCTGAACTGTAATGAAAAGTGTGTAGGCCAAAAATAGGAGGCATGGCTTTGCAGGGGCATGACTTGTGGGAGAGGCATAGCTTGCAAGCTGGACTGACACATTCATCCAGAGACACGGAGCTTGTGGAGTAAGGTGAGACTGAGCTGTGATGAACAGATTGAGGTTAAAGGACCTTGGATGTGCGTGTATGGTGTTTATTGCCTTGAGCCGAAATAAAAAAGAGCCAAAAATAGAAGGGAAGTGGCTTATGGGATAGGCGTGGCTTGCTGGAGGAGGTGTTGCTTGCAAGCTGGACTAACACACTCACCAGAAGATCTAGAGGGGAGCTTGTTGAGTATAGTAAAGCCCTTTACACTTGCAAGGGACTTTGGACAAAAATCTTGACCCTCCCAATTGGGTTGATTAGGGTTAATTTAACTATCATATATTTTAATTGACATACAAGTCAACAACATCTGTACCAAGTTTCATCAAAATAGCTTCAGCTGTTTAGAAGTGATGCTGGAACATACACACAATTATATATATATATATATATATATATATATATATATATATGTACAGTGGGGCAAAAAAGTATTTAGTCAGCCACCAATTGTGCAAGTTCTCCCACTTTAAAAGATGAGAGAGGTATACCTCAACTATGAGAGACATAATGAGAAAATAAAATCCATAAAGTCTTCACAAGGTTTTCACACATTGTTGCTGGTATTTTGGCCAATTCCTGCATGCAGATCTCTTCTAGAGCAGTGATGTTTTGGGGCTGACGCTGGGCAACACAGACTTTCAACTCCCTCCAAAGGTTTTCTATGGTGTTGAGATCTGGAGACTGGCTTGGCCACTCCAGGACCTTGAAATGCTTCTTACGAAGCCACTCCTTCGTTGCCCGGGCGTGTGTTTGGGATCATTGTCATGCTGAAAGACCCAGCCACGTTTCATCTTCAATGCCCTTGCTGATGGAAGGAGGTTTTCACTCAAAATCTCACGATACATGACCCCATTCATTCTTTCCTTTACACAGATCAGTCGTCCCTGTCCCTTTGCTGAAAAACAGCCCCAAAGCATGATGTTTCCGCCCCCATGCTTCACAGTAGGTATCGTGTTCTTTGGATGCAACTCAGCATTCTTTCTCCTCCAAACACGACGAGTTGAGTCTTGTATGTCTTCCCTTTTCTAATAATTGCTCCCACAGTTGATTTCTTCACACCAAGCTGTTTGCCTATTGCAGATTCAGTCTTCCCAGCCTGGTGCAGGTCTACAATTTTGTTTCTGGTGTCCTTAAACAGCTCTTTGGTCTTGGCCATAGTGGAGTTTGGAGTGTGACTGCTTGAGGTTGTAGACAGGTGTCTTTTATACTGATAACAAGTTCAAACAGGTGCCATTAATACAGGTAACGAACGGACGACAGAGGAGACTCTTAAAGAAGAAGTTACAGGTCTGTGAGAGCCAGCAATCTTGCTTGCTTGAAGGTGACCAAATACTTATTTTCCACCATAATTTGCAAATAAATTCTTTGAAAATCAGACAATGTGATTTTATGGATTTTTTTTTTCTCATTATGTCTCTCATAATTGAGGTATACCTATGATGAAATTACAGGCCTCTCTCATCTTTTTAGGTGGGAGAACTTTCACAATTGGTGGCTGACTAAATACTTTATGCCCCACTGTAAATATACATGCTGATGAAAAAATATAAATAAGAATAGTTAAATACATAATAAATATGTCAAGTAAAATGCAGAAAACATACCAGGACTCCATAACATTTACTTATACCAGTGTTTATTACTTCTCTTTTTTTTATGTGTCTGTTTTGTAACAACTCTCTACATTGTTCTGACACGTTCTATTGTTTATTTGGCATATTTTTCTCTGTCAGGTTCTTAGCCGAGTAGTTAAAGGAGGAAGAAGATGGGTTTTGCCTGGGCCTTAGGATGAATTTGGATTCTGAAGAAGGAACAACTACTTCATGAATACAACCTGTTGCAACTCAGGGTTGGATATAGATTTTAGGTTGAAGGGATCACTTGTGTTCTGGTTAGTAAATATAAAACAAAATTCTCCAAACTTGATAAACAGTCTGTGGTAATAATTAGAGGTAAGTTAATTCATTCAGATCGCAATCAGAAATTTTACAAAAAAAATCTGATTAGGTTTAAAGGAAATCAGTCACCAGTGTCACCTGCCCTAACCACGGTACCGACAGGTAGTGCAGGTGACACTGATGACAACGGTACTTACCTTGTCTCATTCCATGCAGGGGAGCTCCGGTAATCTTCTCCATTTACTTCAGCTCAGTGACGTCACCTCTGCTGCTCTCTGCTGGGTCCCGCTGCTAGAGAACAGCAGCGGTGACGTCACTAAGCTCCGCCCGGGCCCCAAGCCAGGCCCGGAGCTGAAGTAAACGGACAAGATTACCGGATATCCCCTGCACGGAACGGGACAAGGTAAGTACCATTGTCATCAATGTCACCTGCATGTCACGATTCGGCTGGCTGGAGGTGGATCCTCTGTGCCAGAGAGGGATTGGCGTGGACCGTGTTGGTGGACCGGTTCTAAGTTGCTACTGGTATTCACCAGAGCCCGCCGCAAAGCGGGATGGTCTTGCAGCGGCGGTAGCAACCAGGTCGTATCCACCAGCAACGGCTCAACCTCTCTGACTGCTGAAGATAGGCGCGGTACAAGGGAGTAGACAAGAGCAAGGTCGGACGTAGCAGAAGGTCAGGGCAGGCAGCAAGGATCGTAGTCAGGGGCAACGGCAGGAGGTCAGGAACACAGGCTAGGAACACACAAGGAACGCTTTCACTGGCACAATGGCAACAAGATCCGGCGAGGGAGTGCAGGGGAAGTGAGGTATAAGTAGGGAGTGCACAGGTGAACACACTGATTAAGCCTGCTGCGCCAATCAGTGGCGCAGTGGCCCTTTAAATTGCAGAGACCCGGCGCGCGCGCGCCCTAAGGAGCAGGGGCGCGCGCGCCGGGACAAGACAGACGGGGAACGAGTCAGGTACGGGAGCCGGGATGCGCATCGCGAGCGGGCGCCTCCCGCATCGCGAATCGTATCCCGGCTGAGAGAGATATTGCAGCGCACCCGGTCAGCAGGTCTGACCGGGGCGCTGCGATAAGACTTTTGTCTAGGATGTTGTCCTCAGGTTCCCAGGATCTCTATTCTGGGCCACAGCCTTCCCAATCCACCCAAAATTTTTTTTTTCCTCTGACCGTCTTGGAGGCCAGAATCTCCTTCACGGAGAAGACGTCAGAAGAACCGGAAACAGGAGTGGGAGAAACAAGTTTGGGAGAGAAGCGGTTAATGATGAGTGGTTTAAGGAGAGAGACATGGAAGGCATTGGGAATACGAAGAGAAGGAGGAAGAAGGAGTTTGTAAGAGACAGGGTTAATCTGGCACAAGACTTTGAAAGGACCAAGATAGCGTGGTCCCAGTTTGTAACTGGGGACACGAAAGCGGACATATTTAGCGGAGAGCCATACCTTGTCTCCGGGAGCAAAAATGGGGGGAGTTCTTCTTTTCTTATCGGCAAATCTTTTCATCCGGGATGAAGCCTGTAAAAGAGAATTTTGGGTCTCTTTCCATATGGTGGAAAGATCACGAGTCACTTCATCCACAGCGGGCAAACCAGAGGGCAAGGGAGTAGGGAGGGGGGGAAGAGGGTGACGGCCGTACACCACGAAAAATGGGGACTTAGCAGAAGATTCGGAGACCCTGAAGTTGTATGAGAATTCGGCCCATGGTAGAAGATCTGCCCAGTCATCCTGGCGGGAGGAAACAAAATGCCGTAAATAGTCACCCAGGACCTGATTAATTCTTTCTACTTGCCCATTGGATTGGGGATGATAAGAAGAAGAGAAGTTTAATTTGATCTTGAGCTGTTTACAGAGGGCCCTCCAGAATTTAGACATGAATTGGACGCCTCTATCCGAGACGATATGCGTGGGCAAACCGTGAAGGCGAAAAATGTGTACAAAAAATTGCTTTGCCAACTGAGGCGCTGAAGGAAGACCAGGAAGAGGAATAAAATGTGCCATCTTGGAAAATCGATCAACGACCACCCAAACAACTGTGTTGCCACGGGATGAGGGCAAGTCTGTAATAAAGTCCATACCAATCTGTGACCAAGGCTGTTCGGGGACAGGCAGAGGATGAAGGAGGCCAGCAGGCTTCTGGCGAGGAGTCTTATCCCGGGCACAGACAGTACAGGCCCGCACAAAATCAACAACATCAGTCTCCAGAGTCGGCCACCAATAAAAACGAGAGATGAGTTGCAAGGATTTTTTGATGCCCGCATGGCCTGCGAGGTGGGAGGAGTGTCCCCATTTGAGAATCCCGAGACGCTGGCGTGGAGAAACGAAGGTCTTCCCTGGAGGAGTTTGCCTGATGGAGGCTAGAGAAGTGGAAATCAGACAGTCAGGAGGAATGATGTGTTGCGGAGAGACCTCTACTTCAGAGGCATCAGAAGAACGAGAGAGGGCATCGGCCCTAATGTTCTTGTCAGCAGGGCGAAAATGAATTTCAAAGTTAAAACGGGCAAAGAACAACGACCACCTGGCCTGGCGAGGGTTCAGTCATTGGGCAGACTGGAGATAGGAGAGATTCTTGTGATCAGTGTATATGATAACTGGAAATTTTGATCCCTCCAGCAGGTGCCTCCATTCCTCAAGCGCCAATTTAATGGCCAGTAGTTCTCGATCCCCGATGGAGTAGTTTCTCTCCGCCGGAGAGAAGGTCCTAGAAAAAAAACCACAAGTAACAGCATGCCCGGAAGAATTTTTTTGTAGAAGGACAGCTCCAGCTCCCACTGAGGAGGCATCTACCTCCAATAGGAAGGGTTTAGATGGGTCAGGTCTGGAGAGCACGGGAGCAGAAGAAAAGGCAGACTTGAGATGTTTAAATGCGTGTTCCGCTTGGGGAGACCAGGACTTGGGATTGGCATTTTTCTTGGTTAAAGCCACGATAGGAGCCACAATAGTGGAAAAGTGTGGAATAAATTGTCTGTAATAATTGGCGAACCCCAAAAAACTTTGGATAGCACGGAGTCCGGAGGGGCGTGGCCAATCTAAGACGGCAGAGAGTTTATCTGGGTCCATTTGTAGTCCCTGGCCAGAGACCAAGTATCCTAGGAAAGGAAGAGATTGACATTCAAAGAGACATTTCTCCATTTTGGCATAAAGTTGATTGTCCCGAAGTCTCTGAAGAACCATGCGGACATGCTGGCGGTGTTCTTCTAAGTTGGCAGAAAAAATCTGAATATCGTCCAGATAAACCACAACACAGAAATATAGGAGATCACGAAAAATTTCATTAACAAAGTCTTGGAAGATGGCAGGGGCGTTGCACAGGCCAAAGGGCATGACCAGATACTCAAAGTGTCCATCTCTGGTGTTAAATGCAGTCTTCCATTCGTCCCCCTCCCTGATGCGGATGAGATTATAAGCACCTCTTAAGTCCAGTTTGGTAAAGATGTGGGCACCTTGTAAGCGATCAAAGAGTTCCGAGATAAGAGGTAAGGGGTAGCGGTTTTTTACCGTGATTTTATTAAGTCCGCGGTAATCAATGCAAGGACGTAGGGAGCCATCTTTTTTGGACACAAAAAAAAATCCAGCTCCGGCAGGAGAGGAGGACTTGCGGATAAACCCCTTTTTTAAATTCTCCTGGATGTACTCTGACATGGCAAGAGTCTCTGGAGCAGACAGAGGATAGATTCTGCCCCGGGGTGGAGTAGTACCCGGGAGGAGGTCAATAGGACAGTCATAAGGCCTGTGAGGAGGTAAAGTCTCAGCTTGCTTTTTCCAAAAAACGTCAGCATAGTCCATATAAGCCTTAGGAAGACCGGATACAGGGGGAACCACAGGGTCACGGCAGGGAGTACTGGAAACCGGTTTAAGACAGTCCTTGTGACAAGAAGTACCCCAGTTCTTGATTTCTCCTGTGGACCAATCAAGGGTTGGGGAATGGCGTTGAAGCCACGGTAATCCAAGAAGAATTTCAGAAGTGCAGTTGGAGAGGACCAAAAATTCAATTTTTTCATGATGAGGTCCGATGCACATTAGGAGAGGTTCCGTGCGGTAACGCACGGTACAGTCCAATCTTTCATTGTTAACAGAATTGATGTAGAGGGGTCTGGCGAGACTGGTCACCGGGATGTTGAACCTGTTGATGAGAGAGGCCAAAATAAAATTTCCTGCAGATCCGGAATCCAAGAAGGCCATAGCAGAGAAGGAGAAGGTAGAGGAAGATATCCGCACAGGCACAGTAAGGCGTGGAGAAGCAAAGTTGACATCAAGAGCTGTCTCATCTTTGTGCGGAGTCAGCGTACGTCTTTCCAGGCGGGGAGGACGGATAGGACAATCCTTCAAGAAGTGTTCAGTACCGGCACAGTACAGGCACAGATTCTCCATGCGGCGTCGTGTCCTCTCTTGAGGTGTCAAGCGAGACCGGTCAACTTGCATAGCCTCCACGGCGGGAGGCACAGGAACGGATTGCAGAGGACCAGAGGAGAGAGGAGCCGGGGAGAGAAACCGTCTCGTGCGAACAAAGTCCATATCCTGGCGGAGCTCCTGACGCCTTTCGGAAAAACGCATGTCAATGCGGGTGGCAAGATGAATAAGTTCATGCAGGTTAGCAGGAATTTCTCGTGCGGCCAGCACATCTTTAATGTTGCTGGATAGGCCTTTTTTAAAGGTCGCGCAGAGGGCCTCATTATTCCAGGATAATTCGGAGGCAAGAGTACGGAATTGGATGGCGTACTCGCCGACAGAAGAATTACCCTGGACCAGGTTCAGCAGGGCAGTCTCAGCAGAAGAGGCTCGGGCAGGTTCCTCAAAGACACTTCGAATCTCCGTGAAGAAGGAGTGTACAGAGGCAGTGACAGGGTCATTGCGGTCCCAGAGCGGTGTGGCCCATGACAGAGCTTTCCCAGACAGAAGGCTGACTACGAAAGCCACCTTAGACCTTTCAGTAGGAAACTGGTCCGACATCATCTCCAAGTGCAGGGAACATTGCGAAAGAAAGCCACGGCAAAACTTAGAGTCCCCATCAAATTTATCCGGCAAGGATAATCGTAGGCCGGAAGCGGCCACTCGCTGCGGAGGAGGTGCAGGAGCTGGCGGAGGAGATTGTTGCTGGAGCTGTGGTAATAGCTGCTGTAGCATCACGGTCAGTTGAGACAGCTGGTGGCCTTGTTGCGCTATCTGTTGCGACTGCTGGGCGACCACCGTGGTGAGGTCGGCGACAACTGGCAGTGGGACTTCAGCGGGATCCATGGCCGGATCTACTGTCACGATTCGGCTGGCTGGAGGTGGATCCTCTGTGCCAGAGAGGGATTGGCGTGGACCGTGTTGGTGGACCGGTTCTAAGTTGCTACTGGTATTCACCAGAGCCCGCCACAAAGCGGGATGGTCTTGCAGCGGCGGTAGCAACCAGGTCGTATCCACCAGCAACGGCTCAACCTCTCTGACTGCTGAAGATAGGCGCGGTACAAGGGAGTAGACAAGAGCAAGGTCGGACGTAGCAGAAGGTCAGGGCAGGCAGCAAGGATCGTAGTCAGGGGCAACGGCAGGAGGTCAGGAACACAGGCTAGGAACACACAAGGAACGCTTTCACTGGCACAATGGCAACAAGATCCGGCGAGGGAGTGCAGGGGAAGTGAGGTATAAGTAGGGAGTGCACAGGTGAACACACTGATTAAGCCTGCTGCGCCAATCAGTGGCGCAGTGGCCCTTTAAATTGCAGAGACCCGGCGCGCGCACGCCCTAAGGAGCGGGGCTGCGCGCGCCGGGACAAGACAGACGGGGAACGAGTCAGGTACGGGAGCCGGGATGCGCATCGCAAATCGCATCCCGGCTGAGAGAGATATTGCAGCGCACCCGGTCAGCAGGTCTGACCGGGGCGCTGCGAATGCAAGGATGCTGCGAGCGCTCCGGGGAGGAGCGGGGACCCGGAGCGCTCGGCGTAACATTGCACTACCTGTCTGTACTGACAGGTTAGCACAGGTAACACTAGTGACAGATTTCCTTTAATATAAAGATTTCTCTAAAATTCCCTACAAACATTTTTCCATAAAATGTAGCTTAGTTTTGTTTCTACAGTATATAAATTGGGCTGTGAGCGCTCTATTTTCTCTCCATACTTGTACACAGCCTATATAATTCTCCCTTGCAGAGTTTTTTTCACTCACCTCTCTTTCCTCCGTCCCAGTGAGCTGTCCTTCATGGTTCTGCTCCCCTCAGTCCACTCTTTGACATCCAACCAGACATCCATATAACAACACGTTGAGAGAAGAAAAAGCCAGTGCACTCACCCGTTCAAATGGACTTCTGTTTATTCCCAGTACATAGTCGTACAACGTAGTAATCCTGGACAATATCCCCGTGTGGAAGGTGCAGAGCAGGGTGTATCGCAGGCAGGGACGTTCACCGGAGAACAACGGCGCCGTTTCATGCCAATGGGCGTTTCTTCAGGTGCCCTCGTTGACCGAGGGCGCCTGAAGAAACGCCCATTGGCGTGAAACGGCACCGTCGTGCTCCGGTGAACGTCCCTCCCTGCGATACACCCTGCTCTGCACCTTCCACACAGGGATTTTGTCCAGGACTACTACGTTGTACGACTATGTACTGGGAATAAACAGAAGTCCATTTGAACGGGTGAGTGCACTGGCTTTTTCTTCTCTCAACGTGTTGTTATATGGATGTCTGGTTGCCATTGTTGCACCCCCGTACAGACCCCGTAGTTCTATATCCATGAACACTGGCCACACAGGAATACTAGGCAGTGCCCAGTTCATCCTTTTGTCTTCCTACTTTGAAATCTCTGAGCGGAACCTGGTGGAAAAATTTAGCTCGGAATTTCTGTTGCTTTCAATGGAATTCTGCTGCACTGTATATGCAACAAAATTTCCACGGGACATATTTTTGACCTAACTGACCTTAGCTTGTTTTTAAGAGATCCCTGAATATTTTCCACTTAATAAGTTATTGAACAGTACTGACTGGCATTTTCAAGGTATTGTAGATCATTTTAATCCTTTTTCATCTTCATAAAGTTCTGTTACCTTGTTACACATGACATTTGGCAGTTTCTTTTTGCTCTCCATGGCTTAGCATCTAGCCTGTTCAGTGAATCCACGTGATAGCTAACAAACTCATTATGATCTAACAAACTCATTGACTATTTTACACCAACATTTATAGCAATAGAAAAGTCCACATGGGTGGGAACTTACCTGGATTGTTTTGTCATTTACACACATGGAAATAAGGGTATAAGGTAGCTTAACTACTAAAGAGAGCTGACACACTTGCTGTAACTATAACTCCATATAATCCTTGTAGACATTCTGGACAGATACCCCTTGCCTAGGTTCATGCATATACTTCCTGCTTTCTAAAACCCCTTGACCCAAAGACTTGGCTGTTCAGCCACATTAGACAGCAACTCCAGCCTACGTCAGTCTGAGCAGGATGCTCCTGTTGTGCTCATGTGTGACATTTCTCAGGTGTCACTGCACCACCACTCCCAGACTACAGCTATTGGCATTTAACTGCCTTGGAATTCCTGGTTTAGAGGAGAAACATCTCTAATGTTTACTAAACAATCATCAGGATGACCAGCTTCCTGCTCGAACTCCCATGGAGGATGGCCACTATTACATATTGTTGGATTTTTGTAACTGGTTTACACTAGGGAGAAGCCAAACGAATATGACAAATCCAAATTTGTTACGAATTTCAGGAAAAATTTGGTTTGCAACGAATGCAAATATCGCTGTGATTCGATCGTGGGAATGACTTCATTTAACTCCATTTAGTGCAGTCCAGGCTTCAGGGCATCTAAAATGGTGGATCCACATGTGAGGACATGGGGCAAGGAATCTTGGGAAGGCAGGAACAAGGGTCGGTGGGATGACCCTGAATCACATGCAGTATGCATCCTATCTGCAGCCAGTCACCCCTGTGATGTCACAGGCCTATATAATTGGTAGCCATCTTGCGGCCAGTCACATCGGCGCTCTATTACCGAGAGAGAGGGACAGACAGCAGTGTGTGTTGGACAGAAAAGCAGTTTTACAGCAGCGATTCACCTCCCAGTCACATCAGCGTTCTATTGCAGAGAGGGACAGAGAGCAGTGTGTTGCACAGAAAAGCTTTTTTACATCAGCAATTCAATTCAAGCCCAAATCCAGCCTAGAAGTAATGATAGGAAAGGGAATGAGATTGAGGGAGAAAGTGCAATTTTGGGTGTAGTACACAGCGACTGTGTGCTGCAGCACTGGTGTGTGCAACAACTGAAAAGCTAATAGTAGCCAGCCAGTTATGGTAAGCAGAGCACTAAAAGTATATTGTCCTCTATTAAGTGTAACCTGTGCGTCCATCTAAGTGGTGTACCATTTTGTTCCTGTTAATGTCTTAAGGGCCTAGACACTGTGAAAGGCCAGGCAAAAGTACACACCTGTTGGTGTTGTAGAAAAATGTTTTAAGCATACTGGAGTGCATTGTCCTCCCCTCATAAGTGCATACAACATATGTACATCTAAGTGGTGTACCATTTTGTTCCTGTTAAAGTCTTAAGATATTGTGAAAAGCCAGCCAAAAGTACACACCTGCCAGTGTTGTAGACAAATACTGTTTTAAGCATAGTGGAGCATACTGTACTCCCCTCATATATGCACTAAGTATGTCAGGCAGAGAAGTACCAGGACGTACACAGAGGAGTGTCAGAGGCCTAAATTCATCAGGCAGAGGTCACAGCAGATTAGGGGCGAGTGGCAGCAGGATTCGCAGCCAGAGGCCTGAGCTCCTGGTATCAGCTAGTGGTGGTGTCTCGACCAGCAACCCATCTGCCATCATCGATTGTTTCACACGGTCATCCAATTCATCATAAGTAACATCTGACACCCCCAGTCAACAGTCGGTGGATTCCTCAGACACAACCTTCAGTTGGCATGGCCCGGGAGCAGTCCCTGTCCTCCCATTGCCTCTGTCTTATGCTGTTTCCTCCCCCCACCCAAGTATCTCATGCTGTGGGTTCAGCTCCACTATTTAGTGAGGACGATCTACAAGAGGACAGTCAGCAGCTACTGCCCAGCCAAGAAATGGAGGAGACATCTGCCGCTTCCTCCGCTAGGCAGGCAAGTAGTGATGAGGAGAGTGGCGTGGGAGGTGGTGTTGCGAGCGTTCAGGCTTCTGAAGCAGACACTGTTGAGGAACTTGAGGAGGACATCAGTGACATACAGACACAACTCAATGATGATGAAGCCAGTCACACTTGGGAGCCGGTTGCAGAAGGGGCTTTAACGTCATCAGGAGAAGGGGATTGCAGGTTGGCTATGAGGCAGCAGCTTAGCCAGCAAGGTGGTAGCATGGTTGGCAGTCAGCATGGTGACAGAAGAGGAAAGTCTGGATAGAAATGTGCCCAGGGTAGACCACCTACTTCGCGGCAGCCTACCTTCCCGAGAGGTAGTGGAACAGGGGTTCCTGGAGTCGGCAGCAGTAGCAGTCAATCAGTGCAGACTGTTGGTGGGAAAATCAGCTACTCGGCGGTGTGGCAGTTTTTCATCAAGCATCTGGAGGATGTTAACCTGGCCACATGCAAGATGTGTCGGCAGAAGGTGACGTGTGGCCAGGGTCCCAATGTTAGCAACACGGCCCTGCCTCAACATATGTAGGTCACCATAAATTGGCTTGGGGGAACCATGGTTCCAATGTTGTGGTCCAGCCTGCTGCATCATCCAGTTGTACACTGCTCCTTGTTTCAGCCAAAGCTCCACCACCTCAGCCGAAGGGAGCTGTGTGTCATACCCATCTTCTGTCGCTCCAGATGCTCCTGCTCCTCCTACTTTGAGTCAGTCATTCCGCCATCAATCCATCGACGAAGCCATGTCAAGAAGACAACAGCATGCGCCCACTGATCGAACGGTGCAAAAGCTGAATGTGCTCCTGTCCAAGTTGCTGGTGCTGCAGTCCCTCCCTTTATAGGTGGTGGACTCTAAACCTTTCAGAGAACTGATGGCTTGTGCCGAGCCGAGGTGGAGAGTCCCAAGCCATCATTTCTTTGCGAAGGAGGCAGTACCAGCCCTGCATAATTTTGTGGAACAGAAGGTGGGCCAGTCCTTGAGCCTGTCGGTGTGTACCAAAGTGCACGGCAGCACCGACATGTGGAGCTGTAACTACTGTGAGGGACAATACATGTCCTTTATGGTCCACTGGGTGAATGTGGTTCCTGCGCAGCCACAACAGCAACTTGAACAGGTTATGCCGCTTCCGCCTCCATGCTCCCAGGCCGTTGGTCCTGTGACCGTGCACCACTCCGCCTCCTCATCCTCCACCTTGTCCTTAGCCTTCACTGTACGGACAAGTCTCAGTGCCCCTCCAGCATACCAGGTGTGCAGGGCACGGTGGTGTCAAGCTGTTCTTCACATGGTTAAAAGAGAGTTACACAGGGGAGGAACTGCTAAAAGTCATTCATCAAGAAATTGAATCGTGGCTTACTCCACGGAAACTGGAAATGGGAACCATGGTGACCGACAACGGGAAGAACATTTTGTCTGTGCTGCGACAAGGAAGCCTGAGCCATGCACCCTGCATGGCACACATGTTCAATCTGGTTGTCAAGTGGTTCCTCAAGTGTTCCCCCCATCGGCAAGACATTCTAACAATGGGAAGGAAACTTTTCATGTACTTCAGCCACTCGTACACTGCAACGCACACTCTCCTTGAGCTGCAGCATCAGAACGGTATCCCCCAACATAGTCTGATTTGTGACGTTTCCACATGTTAGAATTCCACCCTCCATATATTGGACCGACTATATGAACAGAGAAAAGTGATCACTGATTTCTTGATAATCCAAGCGGATAGGGGGACTCCCCTATGTAACGTCAATGTTAACCAGTGGCAGCTCATATGTGACACCTGCCGTTTGCTCATGCCCTTTGAGGAAGCCACATTATTAGTCAGTCGCCAGGATTACTGGATGAATAACGCCATTCCACTGCTTCATCTACTACAACACGTGTTGGAAACAATGGCTGGTCAGGGCACTGGAGACGTGGCGCCTACATCTTTCGGCCACATGAGTCTGTGGGGGTTGAACTGGAGGAGGAGGGGGAGGGGAACAGTGGAGTACAGATTAGGTTTTGCGAGATGGGCATTTTTCTAGTCATCCGACAGGAAAGGAGGAGCAGGAGCAGCCAGAGGAGCTAGACGGTTATGAGGAAGGTGAGACAGAGGACCTAGACACACCGTGGCAGTATGCAGTTGAGATGGAGGCAGGGAGTCCCTACGAGTCACTTGCACAACTGGCACGATGCATGCTCACTTGCTTGCGTAGTGACCACCTACTCGGCAGTGGGATGACTATTGTCACTATTCGGCAGTGGGATGACTTCAGGCTTTCCACCTTATTGGACCCTCACTACTGGCACAAAATGGTGTCCTTTTTTACACCCACTGAGAGGGAGGACAAACTGACCTACTATAGATACATCCTACATGGTCAGTTGACAAATGCCTGTCGGCACAAAAGTCCATCCTCTCGCAGGACTGACTCGGGGGGCCCTCTGCGCTCACCTTCCACTGCCATGGCTGCTGGGGAAGGGAGGGGTGGGGTGGCAGTGGAAGCAGTACCAGCTACATCAGCAGCTTGAGTCTACAGTCACTGAGGAGTAGCTTTCTTCACCCGCATAGTGAAGCAACTCATCAGTAGCAGGCAGACGTGGAACAGGATCTGAACCAGCAAGTGGTGGCATACCTTGACATGACCATGTCAACACACCTTGAAGATCCTCTGGATTTCTGGGATGCCAAACTTGATTTGTGGCCGCAACTAGCAGAGTTATCCCTGGAAAAGGCCTGGCCAGTAGTGTGCCATCAGAGTAGTTGTTTAGTGCGGCAGGGGCCATAGTAACCCCAAGGAGAACTCGTCTGTCCACTAAAAATGTGGAGAGACTGACCTTTGTGAAGATGAATCAGACATGGATCAGCCAGGATTTCCACCCACCAATGCCTGATGCATCAGAGTTGATTGACCATGGTGCCACACCAACACTTCACAAATATGGATAGTGCAAACATATTTAAGGTGCTGCTCCCCAGTTACAGACACTCCTCGGCATCAGACCACAAGTAAGTATTTAGGATATGCATTAGCTAAAATTAAACTTTTCTTAGGATGAAATATATATACCCAAAATTATTTTGAAATCAAACAAAAGAAAAAGTGTGCAAAAAACACTATGTGCCACCTACACCACCAAGTATTGATGGGATGCAAAGACCTCTAAAAGGTGGAAGGGAAAAACGTATGGTCCATTGTAGCAGGTGGGGGTAAAAACTTTCCCTGTAAGGCCCTATTCTCGCCCTATTAATTCCCTTCTTGGCAAGTATTACTTGCCCTAAAAAGGGCGGCCCCACACAGGAACAGCTCTCTATTTCCTCCTACAAACACTGCCCTTTCTCAGGGTTTTAGGTGGAAATAGAGGGGGTTTCCTGTGCGGGATCGCCATTCTGCCACTATATGTTCTCCTCATGCTGCTGCCAACTCCAGGCTTTGTCATTCAGCCACTTTATTCTGCCGGCAACTCCACGCTGTGTCATTCAGCCACTATATGGTCTCTTCATGCTACCGCCACCTCCAGGCTGTGTCATTCAGCCACTATATGTTCTCATCATGCTGCCACCACCTCCATATAGCCACTATATGTTTTCCTCATGCTGCTGCTACCTCCACGCTGTGTTATTCAGCCACTATCTGGTCTCCTCATACTGCCGCCACCTCAACGCTGGGTCATTCAGCCACTATATGGTCTCATTATGCTGCCGCCACCTCCCCCTGTGTCATTCAGCCACTATATCGTCTCCTCATGCTTTTGCCACCTCCAGGCTGTGTCATTTAGCCACTATATGCTCTCCTCATGCTGCTGCTACCTCCACGCTGTGTCATTCAGCCCCTATCTGGTCTCCTCATACTGCTGCCACCTCCAAGCTGGGTCATTCCGCAACTATATGGTCTGCTCATGCTGCCGCCAACTCCAGGCTTTGTCATTCAGCCACTATATATTCTCCTCCTGCTGTCGCCACCTCCACGCTGTGTTATTCAGCCCCTATATGGTCTCCTCATGCTGCTGCCACCTCCATGCTGTGTCATTCAGCTACTATATAGTCTCCTCATGCTGCCGCCACCTCCACGTTGTGTCATTCAGCCACTATATAGTCTCCTCATGCTGCCGCCACTCCACGCTGTGTAATTTAGCCGCTATATGGTCTCCTCATACTGATGCCACCTCCAGGCTCTATCATTGTGCCGCTATGCGATTCTAATAGGACGCCTCTGATCTGCATGTCATACTGAATAACAGTATTATTTCACGAACCCAGCACACACCACCCTATGCGGGTTACAGCAAGGCAAAGTGTTCTACATCCCTATTGAGGCTCTCTGTAGGCCAGAAATAGCTGTTTTTAATAGCGCGAATAAATTCGGACCGAAACAAACTTTTTGGGGAAAATTTCGAATTTTTCAAAAATTAATCTCATCGTGAATGCTCGTTACCTGTGCTGGGAGCTACAGCTCCGGGGTCTGAAAAGTTATACTTCTACCTATGTATCTGCATGGCACAGGCAGCGTTCTGTGTAATTTTGCAGCATACCTGCATTGTTACCTCTCTGGCTGGTAACGCCAGTGGAGCCGAAGTGTAACTGTGTTCCCAAAAGAGTGGAGGAATAACTAAAACCATAGAGATAAAGAGGCATTGCTTGTCTCAATGGATGAAGGATTGCTTGTTTCACTACATCTTTTCCACTTTCTTCAGCTTAAACAACCTTTAACCCCTTAAGGACTCAGCCCATTTTGGCCTTAAGGACTCTACATTTTTACGTTTTCGTTTTTTCCTCCTCGCCTTCTAAAAATCATAACTCTTTTATATTTTCATTGCCAGACTAGTATGAGGGCTTGTTTTTTGCATGAACAGTTGTCCTTTGTAATGACATCACTCATTATATCATAAAATGTATGGCTCAACCAAAAACACTATTTTTGTGGGGAAATTAAAAAGAAAAACGCAATTTTCAGGTTTCGTTTTCACGCCATACAATTTACGGTAAAAATGACATGTGTTCTTTATTCTGAGGGTCAATATGATTAAAATGATACCCATTATTACATACTTTTATATTATTGTTGTGCTTAAAAAAAATCACAAACTTTTTAACCAAATTAGTACGTTTATAATCCCTTTATTTTGATGACCTATAACTTTTTTATTTTTCCGTATAAGCGGCAGTATGAGGGCTCATTTTTTGCGACATGATCTGTACTTTTTTTTATACCACATTTGCATATAAAAAACTTTTAATAAATTTTTTATAATTTTTTTAATAAAATGTATTAAGAAAGTAGCAATTTTGGACTTTTTTTTTTACGTTCACGCTGTTCACCGTATGGGATCATTAACGTTTTATTTGAATAGTTCGGACATTTACGCATGCGGCGATACCAAATATGTCTATTACATTTATTTTTTACGCTTTATGGGGGTAAAATAGGAAAAAAAACTGACGTTTTACGTTTTTATTGGGGGAGGGGATTTTTCACTTTTTTTTTACTTTTAAATTTTTTTACATTTTTTTAACACTTGAATAGTCCCCATAGGGGACTATTCATAGCAATACCATGATTGCTAATACTGATCTGTTCTATGTATAGGACATAGAACAGATCAGTGTTATTGGTTATCTTCTGCTCTGGTCTGCTCGATCTCAGACCAGAGCAGAAGATGCCGGGAGCCGGAAGGAGGAAGGTGAGGGGACCTCCGTGCGGCGTTCTGAATGATCGGATCCCCGCAGCAGCGCTGCGGGCGATCCGATCATTCATTGAAATCGCGTACTGCCGCAGATGCCGGGATCTGTATTGATCCCGGCATCTGAGGGGTTAATGGCGGACGCCCACAAGATCGCGGGCGTCGGCCATTGCCGGCGGGTCCCTGGCTGCGATCAGCAGCCGGGATCAGCCGCGCATGTGACGGGCATCGCTCCGATGCCCGCGGTTATACACAGGACGTAAATGTACGTCCTGGTGCGTTAAGTACCACCGCACCAGGACGTACATTTACGTCCGGCGTCCTTAAGGGGTTAAGGGGGAACCCCCACGGCAGGGAAAACTTACTAGAAACCCCCCATAAAATAGTAATGTTTATTATATCTTGTTAAAAACATGTACCCTCCACAAACAATAGTTAAAATTACCAGTGGTATCCCCGAGGTCAATCTAGGAGAGGGTAGACTCTCCTATCTGGTGTAATAGTGCTGTCAATTATATTCTCATTAATATTGGGCGCTCTGCTCTGCGCACAGCAGATGACAGCACTAGCTCCCCACTATTATATGCCACTATACCGTTGTAATAAAACATTAACCGATAGCCTCCCCGAAGTTTCACTGATGCATCAGCTTTGTCAGGGGCTATGAGGCTACTGTCACTCTAGATGCCGGATCTGACTTATATAACTTCTTATTGATCTCATTTCCTGTTCCAACCTTCCGCCAATCAAGCGCTTACACATCATAATATCCTATCGGGCAAGGACTTTCCATCAATTAGAGACGCTGTTTACCCGTGACATACGTAGGCATATTCCCGTCTCTCACATGTTTACAATTCAGAAGCCGACTCTGTTTGTGTATCTCTCATGTTTTCGGTTCGGAATCTCTGGCTGCGCATGTCACTGGACTTAGTGCATGATTCTATGTCGGATCTCAAAGGCGCATGCGTTGGGACATTACTGCCCGTGCTTCTAGTGCTCTTCTTTTCATAGTGCCTCAACTTATTGTTGGTATTAGTGAGACTTAGAATATACGAGAACTATATTAGTTCTCCTCGGTCTCATAATTAAATATACCTGAGATCAGTGCTGGAATTATCTCCTGCTAAAATTTCCATCCTATACGCTGTTTAATGTTCTGGTAGTTAATACCTTATTTGGAGTATTATGGACTATTTTCCCAATTTATGCATATTGGACAAATAATATATTACATTTTATCTCCCAGAACTTCATTGTTGTCATATGCAACTAAGTCTGTCTTTGTAATGAATACTGCAGTAACTGAGGTGTGTATATATATTTTTTTTATTTATTTATATGGCATTCACTTATATCTTTGGTGGATTATATATATTCATCCATCCTTGATTGTCATCCTTTTTGGTGTTCATCTGCAAAATCATATTATTAACACTATTTTATACTATGGTATGGTTATGGTATTGTGTGTTTTTATTTTTTTAATTATTTGTTATTTTTTATGTCTTTTATTTTTTCTTGATTTTTATATATTCTTTTGTTGTTTTTATTGTTTTTATGTATACCTTATTTTGTCTTTTTTATTAATGTTTATTATATGTTATTTATGCTTAATTTTTGTTGTTTTGTTATTTTTTTATTGTTTATTTTTTGTTTTTATTTTTATTTTTTATGTTATTTATATGTGTTTCTGTGTTCTATTATTGTTTCTCCTCCTATTGTATCTTCTTCCAGTTAACTTTATTTGTTCCCTTTCTAGGAGAAGATACTTCATTAATCTCTTCCTGTATGTCTCAACTGCTCCAGCCTACTCCAAAGTCATCCGGTATCCAGACATTCAGGTAAGTGCTCATGTATTTCCTACGTATAAAGTTCAAGAGCCTAAATGGTGGATGTATTCTCTTTTCAATAATGTTCATAAGTTTCCTGTCAGTCCGAAGTCCAATGTTGTTACAGTCTCGGGTACTTGTCCTCTTGATAGTATTCTCTGTAGGTTTGTCATTCATTCGAGGAATGCCTCAAATGTGAATTCTTCATTGAAACCTGATGGGAATTTACTATTAAGCCGATAAATCCACCTTGCCTTTTTTCTTAATAATAATTTAGCAATGTTCCCCTATTTGGGACCTGTCTTTAATTAGCACAGGCCCCAGAATTTCGATATGTTTGTCTGGTTGCCATGTCTCTGTCGTACGTGTCTCACCAATGGGGCATCTACCCCTGTTCTGATGGTGCTAATGTATTTTCCTATTCTTCTTCAAAGTTCTTGTGTTGTTTTGCCTTACACATAACTTAGGACATGCGCATGTGGCGACGTAAATAACATTTTGACTACTGCAAATAAAAAATTGTCTTATGGTGTATTCCTTATTGTCTACTGGGTTCTTAAATTTCTTGATTTTTGGCATATATTTGCATGTTGAACAATGGCCACATGGGTGTGACCCCACTGGTGGATTAAGAATCCACTTCCCTATGTTATCACTGTCTTTTTTTGTGATAACTATGTACCAATATGTCTCGATATTAGATTCTCTTCTGTATGTCATATTTGGTCAGGTACCAATCACTGTAGATTAAGGTCCAATCTTAGAACATGCCAATGTTCTTTTAGGAACTGCATGATTCTAGATGCATAGGTGTCATACGTCCCTATGCATCTGATGATCTTCTCTCCTGATGTTGTTTCTCTTTTTGGACCCAGTAGTTCTCTTCTGTTCATGGCTCTCACGCTCTTCTCATGTGTTTTTTTTTTCCGGATATCCTCTATTTACAAATCTTTGCATCAGGTTTGCACTTTCTTCTTGGAATTTCCTTTCTTCTGAGCAGTTTCTTTTTGCCCTGAGATATTGTCCGTATTGTATACTGCATTTTAGGGCCCCTGGATGCCTGCTCTTCCAATGTATGGTCTCCTCATGCTGTCGCCACCTACCCGCTGTCATTCAGACACTATATGGTCTCCTCATGCTGCCGCCAACTCCAGGCTGTGTCATTAAGCCACTATATGCTGCCGCCAACTCCAGGCTGTGTCAATCAGCCACTATGTGGTCTCCTCATGCCGCCGCTAACTCCAGGCTGTCTCATTCAGCCACTATATGATCTCCTCATGCTGCCGCCACCTCCACGCTGTGTCATTCAGCCACGATATGGTCTCCTCATACTGCCGCCACCTCCACGCTGTGTTGTTCAGGCACTATATGGTCTACTCATGCTGCCGCCACCTCCATGTTGTGTCATTCAGCCACTATATGTTCTCATGCTGCTGCCACCTCCACGCTGTGTTATTCAGCCACTATATGTTCTCTTCATGCTGCCGCCACCTCCATGCTGTGTTGTTCAACCACTATATGTTCTCTTCATGCTGCCGCCACCTCCATGCTGTGTCATTCAACCACTATATGTTCTCCTCATGCTGCCGCCACCTCCACGCTGTGTCATTCAGACACTATGTGGTCTCTTCATGCTGCCGCCAACTCCACACTGTGTCATTCAGCCACTATATGTCTATTCATGCTGCCGCCAACTCCAGGCTGTATCATTCAGCCACTATATGGTCTCCTCATGCTGCCGCCACCTCCATGCTGTGTCATTCAGCCACTATATGTTCTCCTCATACTGCCGCCAACTCCAGGCTGTGTCATTAAGCCACTATATGGTCTCCTCATGCTGCTGCCAACTCCAGGCTGTGTCATTCAGCCACTATATGTCCTCCTCATGCTGCCAGTAATAATAATAATAACAGTATTATTTCACTAACCCTGCACACACCCTATGCTTGTTACAGCAAGGCAAAGTGTTCTACATCCCTATTGAGGCTCTCTGTAGGCCAGAAATAGCCGTTTTTAATAGTGATTTGCTGCGAATAAATTCGGACCGAAACAAATTTTGGGGGGAAATTCGGCAAATTGGCCGAATCAAATTTTTCAAAAAATGTGCTCATTTCTAATTGAGACCCAAATAAATGGTCCCTAAACTTGCAGTGAATGCTCTTGTTACCTGTGCTTGGCGCTACATCTCCAGGGTCTGAAAGGTTATACTTCTACCTGTATATCTGCATGGCACATGCAGCATTCTGTGTAATCTTGCAGCATACCTGCATTGTTACCTCTATGTGGTCGGTAACATCAGTGGACCCCAAGTGTAACTGTGTTTCCAAAAGAGGGGAGAAACACCTAAAACCACAGAGATAACGAGGGATTTCTTGTTTCAATGGATGAGGGATTGCTTGTCTCACTACATCTTGTCCCCTTTCTTCAGCTTGAATCTGGTCATTGTGGACCCTCCAGATTGTCTAACGCACATTAACATCTGAAATTGGGTGGATATCCCTACAGACTATTGCAGACCATACGGAGAGTTTTTTGCAATTTGTAGGTCCCCTTATATAGTAAGTGTGTATTCCATGTTTGTAGGGGCTACTTGCGTACCCTAAAAGCTTAGGGTACATACAATATGCCAGAGTGCCACAAAAAAAGCAATTTGACAACTTCAGGTGACAGAATACGGATTCCTATTTTGCCTTTCAAACATCCTCTACTGCTGCTCGATGAACAATGAATTCCACCCCAGGGACACAATAGGGCCTCTTTGCTATACAACAATGCCAGTTGGCACTAAACACTTGCATTGATATAATTAAAATGGATATCTCCTTGCTAAGGCAGGACTCTGAACACACATGGAAGGTTGTCAGAGACGTTAAGTCAGTGAATTTAAGAACTGGCAGGTCCCCATGCAGGCCAATTTGCCAATACATCTGAGCATGTAGAAAGACTTCGCTATCACTTGATCCCAGCACAGTCTGATGATAACATGGACGCATTCAACTCAGGCACGGTGGTACATAAAGATGGGCAGCACGCATCATCAGGGGGAAGACCAGAAGAGGCCATGCCTCCTGTGATCATCTGTTGTTTCGAGCTGCACAGGAAAGGCTTGAGAGAACAGTAATTCCTATCCCCAAAGGATGCTGGACCGGGGGGAACATGAAAATACAAAAAGGGGACGATCTGCCTCTGACAGGTAACACATGTAAATTTACAATCTACACAAGTGGGCATCAGAGGCATAAAGGTTAAAAGTATCAAAAAGCTGGAAAACCCCTTTTATTTTCCGGTATATGTCAGCTTCAATGTGGACATTGGGGGGTTTCCTTTTACAGTCATAGATCCAGGCAGAAAGCTTAAACCTGTGCCAGCCAGCCTTGTGCCGAGTCTTTTCTGTGTTTTTTTTCTGCTGACTTTAAGTCTATAAAAGGATGGAGAGACCTGACCCTGTTCTTTAGACAGGCAGACTTCCCTGATACACAGCCAACAATAAAGCCTACAGAACACAGATCATGACATAAAGACTTCCATGAAAGAATCAGAACTTCCCATAAAACAAAAAGATGCATTGCAGGTGGTGATGCTTATCACTCCGCAGATATAAATATTTCTCTGCGTAGAAGGCAACATGACCTGTGCACATCACATATTCTTCTATGTGTCTGGCGCACAAAAGAGAATGAAACAATATTGTATTTAGTTTAAATAAAGTGCAGAAATTGAAGAAGAGTGTAACTTCTTGGTTCCTCTTGAGAGTCTTCAAAAGTTTTTGTATTATATAAGCCTAATATTACCAAGAACAAGAACTTATTTGCTGAAAGATCTCCACTCTCTGAGAAGCTTGTATATATGATCATATCTGTGGGCCACTTTGTATTCCACATACCGTTCATCCTAAACTATCATATATAAGCTAATGTGTATAAGAACTACAACAAAGTTGGTACCAAATAATGCATTGTGTAACTAAGCTAGACAATATCTGCTTCACCTCAGAATACACAGAGTTGGAGTTTACAGTAAGACAGTATAGATATGCTTTGTTCTTATGTAAACCCCACAGCAGTCACATAAACATTCCTCTCAATCTTAATGCCAGTTTCACAGTCTCAAGGCATTTGTTATAGCTTGCTAGACAAAATGCTAGTATTTCCAAATGTCTAAAGTAGGATTTTTTTTATTTTAATTTAATTTTAAATGTAATGGAGATATTCAAAAACTTTAGTCTGACATTTTCCCTGCTGATTCCCAAAGTGAATATTATACAAATGGAGGTTCTCTCCTCTTTATGTAGGGGAACCTACTCCACATTCATTGCCTCTATTTTCCACCTGATGATTTCACAGGGAAGTTTAATTTAGTTTTAGGCACAGGCTTGTGACCCACTTTTATTTTTAAGCAATCTTTTTCTTAACCCCTTGAGGACGCAGCTCATTTTCACCTTAAAGGACCACAGTAGTGGTACACTTTTTTATATGCCTGGGCCTCAAAAATAAACAAAATAAACTCATGCATACCTTCCTACGAGCCCCCGTTGGTCCGGCACAGGCCTCACGGTCCGGCAGTGCTGACGTCATTCCAATTCCTGGGGACAGGGACACCGCAGAGCCGTCGGCGTATCACCGGCTGTAGCGATGTCCCGCCCCGGTCGGTGAAAGGCTGAGCCCACTGTCATGTAAGAAGCCGGCCAGAGCTCCTTACATGACAGTGGGCTCAGCCTATCACAGGCCGGGGCGGGACATCGCTACGGCCGGCGATACGCCGACGGCTCTGCGGCGTCCCCGTCCCCAGGAAGTGGAATGACGTCAGCAGTGCCGGACCATGAGGCCTGTGCCGGACCAACGGGGGCTCGTAGGAAGGCATGTATGAGTTTATTTTGTTTATTTTTAGGGCACGGGCATATATAAAAGTGTACCACTACAGTGGTCCTTAAAGGACGCAGCCCTTTTTTGTAATCTGACCACTGTCACTTAAAGCATTAATAACTCTGGGATGCTTTTACCTTTCATTCTGATTCCGAGACTGTTTTTTCGTGACATAATCTATTTTAACATTTTCGTAGTTATTTAGATCTTTTTTTGGTGAAAAATCCCAAAATGTCATGAAAATTTGGAAATTTAGCATTTTTCTAAATTTGAAACTCTCTGCTTGTAAGGAAAATATATATTCCAAATAAATTATATATTGATTCACAAATACAATATGTCTACTTTATGTTGACATCATAAAGTTGACATGTTTTTACTTTTTGAAGACATTAAAGGGCTTTAAAGTGTAGCAGCAATTTTAAACATTTTCACAGAAATTTCAAAATATGAATTTTTCAGGGACCAGTTAAGTTTGAAGTGGATTTGAGGGGCCTTTTTGTGAGAAATACCCCATAAATTACCCCATTATAGAAACTGCACCTCTCAAAGTATTCAAAATGACATTAAGAAAGTTTGTTAAACCTTTGTGCTTCACAAGAATAGCAGTAAAGTGAAGGAGAAAAATATCAATCTGCATTTTTTACACCAACATGTGTATCTTGTTATCTTGTAGGCAAATATTTTTTATTTTTACAAGGGGTAAAAGGAGAAAAAGCCCCCCAAAGTTTGTAAACCAATTTATCTCGAGTAAGGAAATACCTCATATGTGAATGTAAAGGGCTCTGTGGGTGCACTAGAGGGCTCAGAAGAGAGGGAGCGACAATGGGATTTTAAAGAGCGAATTTTGCTGAAATGGTTTTTGTTGGGCATGTCGCATTTAGGAAGCCCCCATGGTGCCAGAACAACGAAAAAGCCCAACACGGCACACTATTTGGGAAACTACACCCCTCAAGGAACATAACAAGGAGTACAGTGAGCCTTAATACCCCACAGGTGTTTGATGACTTTGTGTTGAAGTGTGACGTGAAAATGAAAAATTTTATTTTTTTAAATAAAATGCCAATGTTACCCCAAATTTTTCATTTTCGCAATAGGTAATAGGTGAAAATGTCCCCCAAAATTTGAAACCCCATTTCTCTCAAGTAAATATATGAGATGTGGATGTAAAGTGATCTGCGGGTGCACTAGAGGGCTCAGAAGGGAAAGAGCAACATTGGGCTTTTGGAAAGCGAATTTTGCTGAAATGGTTTTTGTGGGGCATGTCTCATTTAGGAAGCCCCCAGGGAGCCAGAACAGCAAAAAACACCATACACGGAATACTATTTGGGAAACTACACCCCTCAAGGAACATAAGGGGTACAGTGAGCATCTACACCACGCTGGCATTTGACAGATCTTTGTAACAGTGGGCTGTGCAAATGAAAAATGACATTTTTCATTTTCACGGACCACTGTTTCAGTTATAGTTTTGCAACAGCTGGTGGCACACAGGTTGGGAAACACTGAGTTAGGAAAAAGACAATGTTTCCCAACCAGTGTGCCTCCAGTTGTTGCAATACTACAACTCCCAGCATGCCCAGAAAGCAGAAGGACATTTTGGGAGTTGTAGTTATGCAACAACTGGAGAACAGTTTGGAGACCACTGTGTGGTGGTCTCCAAACTGTAGCCCTCCAGATGTTGCAAAACTTCAACTCCAAGCATGCCCAAACTGCCCAGGCATGCTGGGAGCTGTAGTTCAGCAACATCTGAAGGGCCAGATGTTGCTGAACTACAACTCCCAGCATGCCTGGACAGTCTCAGCATGCTTTGAATTGACATCTGGAGCGCTACAGTTTGGAGACCACTGTATAGTGGTCTCCAAACTGTGTACTTCCAGATGTTGCAAAACTACAACTCCCAGCATGCTGAGACTGTTCAGGAATGCTGGGAGTTGTAGTTCTGCAACATCTGAAGGGCCAGATGTTACAGAACTACAATTCCAAGCATGCCTGGACTGTCTGGGCATGCTGAGAGTTGTAGTTTTGCAACATCTGGAAGGACACAGTTTGGAGACCACTAGTCCCCGCGTGATCAGAGATAACTGCCACCGGTCCCAGCTGCATTCACGGCCCCCTGCACCTTACCGCCATCTTCACCCGCTCTGCCCCGACATCCAGGGATCATTCCTGATCCGCCAATTGCAGGGGATAGAAGGAGGTGGCACCTCTGCTGTCTCTGACAGCTCCGATCATCCCTATTTTCCGGGCTATCGGGTCATCAGAGACCGGGTCATTACAGAATCACCACAAGTCGTGGATCTGAACTGATCGGTGATTTGTGGGTCTCAGGACCCCCCCAGGCATTTGCACGGGATGCCTGCTGAATGATTTCAGCAGGCATCTCTGTCCGGTCCCTGCACGCTGCGCGGCGGTGACCGAAGTTCCCACGGGCGTAGAGGTACGCCCTTGGTCCCCAAAAGGTTAAACAGTAACTGTTAGAATACAATGGCCCTCATTTAGTATTGTGTTCCTGGCAGTTTTTCCTCAGGTTGTGCACCCAAAATGTGTGGCAGTGATTGAGCAGTTATTATCACCAATATTCAGAAGTGTGTGTACATAAGCACACTAGGGTTGTTAAAAACAATCCGACCAGTGTGTAACCCTGTGGTCACTTGAGAGTGATAAGTCGTAGTTGGACACTACAGTGGTGCAATTGGGATAGTGTTTTTAATTGTGTGTTTTCTCACCTTATTTTACACGTTTTGTAATAAAAAGGAGATTTTTTTTGTACTCACTGTAAAATCTCTTTCTTGTAGCCTCCATTGGGGGACACAGAGACCATTGGTATTATGCTGCTGCTACTAGGAGGCTGACACTAAGCAAAAAAAGAAGTCAGCTGCTTCCAGCAGGATATACCTGCCAACAGGCACTGAGCTATTCAGTTGTGTCACAAAGCAGTAGGAGAATCCAAACAAAAGGAAAAAACATCCAAAGGACACCAGAAAGTAATAACAGGCAACAAACAACCTGACCAGGAACCGTAAATGGATGGGTGCTGTGTCCCCCAATGGAGGCTACGAGAAAGAGATTTTATGGTGAGTACAAAAAAAATCTCCTTTTCTGGGTCGCCTCATTGGGGGACACAGAGACCATGGGATGCCCCAAAGCAGTCCATGTGGTGGGAAAAACAACAACCAGAGAAGGGAAGGTCAGGCCAGAGACTGAGCCATAACCAGTCACCCAAGAAAGTGGACGAGGCCCAGAGGAAACCGGAACCCGGCAACCAGCCACCTGGCAGCCTCCGCATAACATGAGGGCGAGGCAGAACCCAAGAGGAAGGAACTGTGCAGAGACTGGGGTCTGACAGCAGATCAAATAGTCAACAAATGGTCGCCCTGGAGGCATGCCGGGCCAAACCCGTCCCGGCAGGAGAGCAGAAAACACCCCTGATGAAGAGACATAAGATGCAGAACCACTGAGGCCTGGCCCAAACACGGAAGAGAGAGATAAGAGAACCCCTAATGCAGAGATTCATCTAAGCAAGGCAAAAATGGCGAGGGAAGGCCACTCCCAGAAAAGTAACATGTCGAAAAGGCATGAAGGGAGAGCCCTGACAGAAGGCCAACTGCAACTGTAGGCTGAGAAGAGAGAACAACAGAAAAGCAGCTGAGCATGCTCAGCAAATGGCAAGACTCAGAAGGCAGATACCAGAGATGCTAGAATGGGACGAAGAGAGAAATAAAGCAAAACTCATGTACAGTCCCGAGCGCCTGAAGAAACCGGCCAGGATGAAGGCTAGGGCAAGATGCATCCACCGTCAACCCGAACCAAGAGGTCTAAACTCAAATCCTCAATTCTAAGGCCACTCAGCACAAAACCTGGTGGAAGAGAACCCAAGAGTATGCCATACAGCCATGAGAGCGGGAAATAATACGCAACATGATGGATCACGCATTTTGAGATGCAAGAAACGGGCAGACTGGGCAACCAGGGCGACCTGAAGGCTCCCTACCCCGAGACCCTACGATTCAGGCCCCCCACCCACTCCGGAGGGAGAATGAGGAACGCAAATAGACCGAGGGAAGGAGCAGAACCAGTAGGAACACTGGAGTCACCTCCCAGTGAAACAGAGGATCCCAGGTCCAGGAAGAAACAAAGGGACCCTGGAGTCTTAAACCATTAAAGGCAGAAAACCTCAAGCCAGAGTGAACACTCCAGCTGATGAGCACCCAGGCCAGGGCATGACATGGAGCGGCGAGCAAAGACCGCCTCTGCTGAGAAACAGCGGAGAAGAGTGGGACCGGAACCCAGCCAAAGCCAGAGACTAACTCCTGGAATGGTGGAAGCCCCAGAAACAATCACTCTGGGGCGCAAGGCATGGAAAGGCCACCTGGCAGAGAGCCCAAGGCAAAGAGAGTCTGAAAGGGCAAAATACTGAGGAAGAGGGAACAGAATGACTCTGGGGCCATCAGGGAAGAGTGACCCACCCTAGGGGAGAATAGCAGCCAGGAGAAAAAGGCACCGCCACCCCTGAGGCCACCATGCCACCCAGCACTTGCAGACACAAAAAACTAGGATATAGACATATATACAAGGCCGATCAAGCAGGGTATTCCAATGTGGAAACTGACTGGATGACAGAGAGTAAAATACCAGAACGACAGTCACCAAGAGGAAGACCGAGGGGACCCAGTGAGATGTCAACCCTAGCCGAAGCAACAAGGCAAGGAAAAGAAGACATGACCAGGGTGCCGGAGAGCACCCACCCAGATTGGAGGGCAAGCACAGTACAATTGACACACTCCTAAAAAGGAGGAGGGACTTGCTACAGCCGAGACTGTCGAGGAGCCCTGGGGAGCCAGAGGCAACCTGAACAGAGAGGCCTCAAGAGTAAGGCCTAGAGACACTCTAAGCAGAAAGATCGCTGGAGAGTAAGAGCAGAGAACAGAGCCCTCACATCTAGAAGGAAGCACAAGGACCACTAGGATGGCAGCGTGAGGGGCTGGAGAAGCCAGGGTATGGACCTGGCAAGAACCAACAGAACCTCACCCAGAGGAAGAGGGAGAAAACGGGAACTGCCCTGGCAGGACCAACAAGTGCCCCTGCGAAAGCTAGGACGGCAACAAGTTTACCTAAGAAACTCCACCACAACTCCATGGGGGTGCCAAGATGGTCTTAGAAACGCTAGGCACCCCATAGGAGGTAATAGTAGTGTGTAGACGGACCACTAATACACCCTGTCCATAGAAGGAAAGATGAGACGAATAGAGTAGTCAGAGCGGACGGCCTACCTAGCCCACTAAAGCGCCTACCCTGGGGTGGGGAATGTAGACCCTGGACGGGCCAGAGTTGGAATCAACCAAACCTTGACATGAATGTACCTCAGCAATGCCAGGGACACTGCAAACAACTCCACCCAAAAAGTGGGAAAAGAAACGGCTGTACTGGCCAGAGCAGGGTTCCCGCTACTGACCCTGTGCTGTGTAAACTACAGCAGGAAACATGTGAACCAGTGGCACTGGAAGCCCAACGATATGTGGAAGGCCAACGGGGATATGTGGAAGGCCAACAGGGAATGTGGATGCCATTTCACAGAGCGCCCTAGGAATACACAAGGTCACCCACTGGAACCCTGGAACTTAAAGCCGACCCGACTGCAAACCAATGGGACATCACCCATGCTGCTTCCATAGAGGGCCCATTGCATCTGCAGGGACACAACATTTGGTTGCTAACCACCAGAAGCAGGGTCCGGAATTCCGCCACAAATGTGGTGGAAGGCACCCTCCCATGGACGTTTGGGAAACCTGGGTGAAAAGAGGGAAACCCTCCCAACAACACCGCATTCTGTGTTGCACCAAGACTGCAGTTGTGGATGCGGCAGATATCACATCCTCCAAGGGCATGACAGAGGACTGTAGAGCAGCAGTCAACTCTGACATATAGCAGGGTACCGAAGCTGCGACCGCAGACATGGCAGATGTCGCAACCTCTAAGGATGGTGTAAAGTGTCCATGGTACAATGGTCAACTCTCACTCACAGTGGGAGTAACGAAAGAGCAGTTGCGGCAGACGACCCAACCGCCATGAATGGTGTAGAGGGTCCATTGTACAGCGGTTTACTCTCACACACAGTTGAGTATTGGACCACCCACAAGGAGTTCACAGAGAGTGCCCACACAGGGGCACCCCGTCAGTCACTTCACCCAGGAAGTGGGACACTAGGACTGCAGTCGCGGCTCGACAGATGCAGAAAGGGTGGCCGGTGGAGAAGGGAACAGACTTCATGGCACTCACTGTGTAAACACATCCATGCAGATGTTGTCTTTGGTGGGATATAAGCCCAAGGCCCTAGTGTTGCAAGGCAACATCATTAACCAGGGAGCCACCGTGCAGCCCCTGACAAGGAACGCAGGTTACTGACCCAAAGTCTGAACCTCTGGCAAAACTGCATACCCTGGCGAAAGCGACCAATGGAGTGCAGGGGAAAGTGGGAAAACCCGGAAAAAAAATTGTGGCACAAGGAATGGTGCCACAATACACAGGTCAAAAGCTAAACATTCCAATATGTGAGGTGCCCTGAACCTGCAGAAACAGGTTTATCAGTCACCCGTCAAGGGCGACGGAAGCAAAAAATCCATTCTTTATGTGGTTCCCGGATAGGGGACATATCAGATATTAAATAGAACACATATTAGAAATTAGATAGAACACATACTACACTTGATCCTAGCTAACAAGCGGCAAGGGGATCTGAGGGAAAAACTCTAAACTGATTGACAGGTAGGAGTAAGAGGAAGGGCCATAGAAAAAAATATGGAGAGAGAGAGAGAGAGAGAAAGAGAAAGAGAGAAAGAGAAAGAGAGAGATGCTGAAGCAATCACTGGAGGGTGAAAAGCGCACGTGAGAGGCTTTTATTTATTTATTTATCTATACTTCCTCTACCTTCAGGTCGCGTGGCCCTCGGGAAGAACAGGATCGCTATAGAGAACATGCCCCGGGTGCTGCCTGCAGGCGACCAATAGTAAAAGTCCCTGGCCGCATAGGCGGGTTGACTGCCATATCAACAGGGCGCTGGCCACCTGGAAAAAAAGAAGGCGTGCTGGAAACTGCTCCTCCCTGGCAGCTGCTGCAGAGACAAGGCCAGGGAATGGACGAATGCCAGACCCAACTCCACTGCTGCTCCGTCCAGCCATGCGGAAGAGCTGCTGACTAAAGAGGGTCCAGCCTGCAAGGTAACAGCACGCGGCCAGCTTACTGAGCCTGGCCGCAAACTGACAGATGCGGCCAGAGCGGGGGAAGGAGGAATTGCTGGAGGGGATAAACACTCCTCCAACTAGCCGACCAAGACCGCGGCAGCCACATGGGGGAAGCGGAGACCCACTGCCCCAGACAACGAGCAGCAAGTAGAGAGAGTCCCCGGTCAAGAAAAATGCGGCCAGGCCACTGTGACTGGCTGCAGTGCGGCAAGGGGATATTGGCCGGAGTAGGGGGAATGACGACCAGACTGTGCCCTACATGTGGAGCCGGAGGCCATGAGGGGACTGGCCCAGCACAGCCACATGCAATAGTGACTGAGGTGCTGTGCACTATAGAGAAGGGTTGCCTCTGGGATGAGCACAAGGGAGAGTGGGGGGGGGGGGGTGTGAAGTTCATACTCACCCATGGACTCCGTCTTCCTATACTCACCCAAACGTCTTCAGTCAGCTAGAGGCTGCACTGCAACACGCCAAGCTGCCATAGCAATGGCGGGCAGGGGCATGTGGGGGACCCGGCCCCAGGGTACTATCTCCAGGCGCTGACCATTGGCGAGAAGGGGTTGAGAGCCCATAATCTATGCACTTTGTCCATTTGTCGCATGTGGGCGATCAGATAGCGCCATGCTCCTGTCGCCCAACCTAGAAAAATAACAAAGGAAAAAAAACTCTAACTATATAGCCCTAGCTAGAAATTAATAAAAAGTGACACTAAGCTAAAACTAATTAGCTCAGTGCCTGTGGGCGGCAGGGCTCGAGTCCTGCAGGAACGCACAGGAACGGCATTCCTTTGCTTTTTTCAGAGGAGGAACGCTGTCCCTGTTACATTAGTCCTGCAGGACCGACCTCTGTCCTTACCCTCACTCCATCTCCACCCCAAGCCCGGACTGCTAGATGCTGGAGATGTAGGACCTGTGATGATGTCACCATTAAATGTTGGGGGTGGAGCTTAGCTGTGGAGGAAAAGGAGAGACCATGGCTGAAGGACCTGTGTGATGCTGTGGAGGAGGCGGGGCTGAGCTGGAGGAGAGGTCACATGTCACTCCAGTAAGGTAATTACATGGAAGGAGATTTGTTACAGTGTGTCACCCCAGTAGTAAGGAGATTACATGAGTAGGAGGTTTTTTACAGTGTGTTACCACAATAATAAGGTAATTACAAGAGGCAGATGTTTGTTACAGTGTGTCACCACAGTAGTAAGGAGATTACATGAGGAGGAGGTCTGTTACATTGTGTCACCCCAGTATGTCATCCCAGTAGTAAGGAGATTACATGAGGAGGGGGTTTGTTACATTGTGTCACCCCATTAGTAAGTAGATTACATGATAGGGGGGTTTGTTACAGTGTGTCAGCCCAGTAGTAAGGGGATTACATGAGGAGCAGGTTTGTTACAGTGAGTCCCCCCAGTAGTAAGGAGATTACATGAGGAGGAGGTCTGTTACAGTTTGTCACCCCAGTAGTAAGGAGATTACATGAGGAGGAGGTCTGTTACAGTGTGTCACCCCAGTAGTAAGGAGATTACATGAGGAGGAGGTCTGTTACAGTGCGTCACCCCAGTAGTAAGGAGATTACATGAGGAGGAGGTCTGTTACATATACATATATATATATATATATATATATATATATATATATATATATATATATATACTCAGTGGGGCAGATTTATCAAAACCTGTCCAGAGGAAAAGTTGCTGAATTGCCCATAGCAACCAATCAGATCACGTCTTTCTTTTTTAACAAGGCCTCAGCAACCAATCACATCGCTTCTTTCAGTTTGCAATGGGCAACTCAGCAACTTTTCATCGTGTGTGTGTGTATGTGTGTGTATGTTCCAGCATCACGTCCAAACGGCTAAAGATATTAACATGAAACTTTGCCACATGTTACTTATAGGTCAACAACAAACATAGGATAGATGATTTAACCCTTACTCACCCCCATTTGCCAAGGACGGGGTTTTTGTTTAAAGTCCCATACAAGTCAATGGGAAATATATGTTACTGCATAACTTCCAAACGGCTGGAGATATTTCGATAATACTTGGTCACATGTTACTTATATGTACACTTAAAATATAGGATAGTTAATTTAACCCTTAACTACCCCCATTTGTGAGGGTCAGGATTTATGTTTAAAGTCCCATTCAAATCATTGGGAAATGTATGTTCCCATATAACTTCCATATGGCTGGAGATATTTCAATAATACCTGCTACACATATTACGGGTCGGGATAGGAGGTCGGGATAGGTGGTCGGGATAGGAGGACGGGATAGGAGGTTGGGATCTGAGGACGGGATATGAGGTCTGGATATGAGGACGGGATATGAGGTTGGGATATGACAACAATATATGAGGACGAGATATGAAGTCAAAAGCTTCCTCCTCCTTGATTTTCCTCCACAACAAGGATTGGGAAGGAAAAACCAGGCAATGCCGGGTACTCAGCTAGTTGAATATAAAAGTGATCAAAAAGTATTTTATTTCCAAAATGGTACTGATGAACACTACAGATCATGGTGCAAAAAATGAGCCCTCATACAGCCCCATATAGGGAAAAGAAAAAAAAGTTATAGGGGTCAGAATACAATTTAAAAACAATTATTATTTTTTTTTAAAGCAGTGTACAATAATAGAAAAGCACCTTACCAATCTGAAGAAGGGGTTGCCACACCCCAAAACACAGTATTTTTTTATTTACACATTAAACAAACTAATTTTATTTCACATTCCTGACTTGGTTGTGGGATTTCCTTGGACACCTGGGTGCCTATTCCAAAGGTCGTTTTCTTCAATGTCTATTGAGTTCGACTCCAGGATTACCATTGGATACTTCCTGGGACCTGTGGGCTTGCATGGGATCCACTTCCATTGTACCTCTGCATGAGGATATATTCGTATTTGACAAGGTGAGTGGCCATTTTATAGCGTCTCTGACTCTCCCCACTTAACAGTGGGGTCCATCTCCCTCTCCCCCTTTTTTAGGGTAACACACTAGGCGCCTCTTCTGGGCCTTTTTTCTACTTCTACACAGGTTAAACATAGTCAAGGGCTAGTGTCTATGTTTAGTCCATTTTCTGCATGTATATGTTTACTTAGTGTGACTAAAAAAGTGTGGTCTGCTGTGCTTTACACTGCTGCAAGAGTAAACATATACATGCAGGAAATGGACTAAAACTTAGTCCCTATTTGACTACGTTTAGGCCATTAAAGTGAACTAGACCACTGCCAGTACACCACAGTATGTGTTGGCAACCCCTTGCATATTCTAAGCGTAAGTTTAAATGCTGATGTGAACAGCCCCCTAGTAGGAGAACACAGAGGGTTAAGCTGTTATAAAAAAAAAAAAAAGTGTGTATACAGTTAATATCTGTGACTGAGCAATGAGTCTTGTCCTGTTACTAAACTCTTATAAACCGTAGGCAGCTGTATGCCTGCGGCCAGTAAGAAGGCTGGAACCGTGCAGGATGTCAAGTTTTAGCTTGGACGTTTTTGTTTTTGTTTTTTTTCACGCTGAATGAGTCACAATTTGCAACAGTCTGCGCCCCCCCAAAAAACGAGGCTTTGCAAAACCCTTCAAATTTTCAAGGAAAACGTGAAAAAGGGTGTGGCCCCAACAGTTCAAAAAAAAAAAATCCAACATATTTACTGATGTTCCCACATTAAATTAAAAAAAAGAAGAGCATAATGTAAGGAAATATTTGTAAATACCTTTGTAAAAAACATGTAGGAAAAAAAAAGAAAACACAGAAAACTACACTCCGCTCTTAACAAATCAGGCCCAATGTGTGCATTCTGATCCAATGGAGGGAAGAGGGGAAGGGGGCTCTGGTTAAAAAATATCCATGGTCCAAGTAAACAAAGAAAAAACAAAAGTGCTCAGTGAGTTAAAACCCACGTCAACCGACGTGTTTCGGACCAACTAAGGGTCCTTAGTCATGAGCACCATGACTAAGGACCCTTAGTTTGTCCCAAACGTGTCGGTTGACGTGGGTTTTAACTCACTGAGCACTTTTGTTTTTTCTTTGTTTACTTGGACCATGGATATTTTTTAACCATGTACTATTAAAGGTTAAATTTTACTTACCGCATTGCGGAGCTGGAGCCCCTTCCCCTCTTCCCTCCATTGGATCAGCTTGCTTCACCGAGGATATGGCTCGGCTTTCCTGCTCTCGTGCTCCCTGCAGATGCATCTCCTTGACCTAATGAATTACGGTGAGCTGGAGTTCTTTTTTGTCTTTACTTATTTTTTCCAATGTGTGCATTACCAGCAGTGTTCCACTGACCTCAAGAATTTTTTTTTTTATGTTTTAAGTGTCTCTAGCAACCAGAATTCATTACTTAAGTGCCAACGCAATCATAGATGTCTCAAGTAAAAGGATACAAATAATACCATCCTTTTTGCTGCCTGTGGCTTTTATTCTGTAAAAGGCTTATAAGTATCAACAAGGCATGGCCCAGTATCTGCAGTGCCCTTGGGCTGTAATGCCCCTATATGTTGGGTAATAGGTAGGGCTCAGCTCCAAGCACTATAAACCCTGGGACACATAGTTCAACATTTTGCACTTTTTGCTAAATACAAAATTGTATAAATCTTCACTGACTATAAAGAAATTGTAATATATGTACAACATGGTATATAGAGGTAGCACCAATAGCTATGAAAGCATTTGAAGAGGTCCTGTAATAATAAACATCCTTCCCTATCTGGGGGACCCATGTGTTATCCTTGCCATGTTCACAACATCCTACTTATCTTGTCCTATAGAATATGTGGAAAGAAAAACAGACAATGGTGGTGCTGCTTTGTGCCTTGTTACCATGGGCAACAAAAATGTAGTCGTCACACTTAGCTAAGTGCCCACTTACCTGGTCGTGTAGGGCATAGAGCTCAGCACCTTTATGCGAACGAAAATATAGGAGATGTGTGGCAGCCTGAACCCAGATCCGTCTATTCATGGAGATTGCAGAAAAGAACTTCAAACTGTTGGAGGGCCCGAATGGAGAGGAAAAAATTTCGGTTAACTAAGGCGCACCCTGCTACGGTATATGTCAAACCGTGGACACCGTTGTAAAATAATAAACGGTGACTTTATTGGTTCATAGACAACGCGTTTTGAGAGCTCCTGCTCTCTTTATCAAGTCTTAAGAATGTCATAAGACTTGATAAAGAGAGCAGGAGCTCTCGAAACACGTTATCTATGCACCAATAAAGTCACCCATTATTATTTTACAACTGTGTCTGCGGTTTGACATACCATAACGGTGTGCGCCTCAGTTAACCCAAATTTTTTCCTCTCCATTTGGGCCCTCCAACAGTTTGAAGTTCTTGCCCACTTATCTTGTCCTGCCCTATAACATGCTGTCAAAGGCAGGGCACCATCACAGATGGTAGATTCTCTTTCTTAGATCTCTAGTCCAAGCACAGTTTTGAATCCAAGAAATAGAATCAATCAGGGACATTTACCATCGTTGCTTTGGTAAGCAAGTTCTACAGGCATTTTTTTTTTTTGCTTTAGTTTTGCTCATGTATGATATCTTTATTATATTATCACAGGGGGTTGATAAATTTGGCTCACAGAAGCATAAACCAATAAATAAACTTCAGAACAACACTTTGCAGCTCTCTCTCTCGCTTTCCCCCTAAATGTACTTATTTTTTTTACTTCTGATTTCAGATCCATGTATTCTGTGGACTACTTTCAATTCGGAGGGGTACAGAGATCAGGGGTTTTTTTTTAATGTTAATAAAATGGTTAATGAGGACTTTTGGGGGAGTGTTTTTTTTTTTGAATAATTTTTTTTAAAATGTGTTGTTTTTTTTTTTTTTTTACTTGACAGGCTTAGTAGTGAAAGCTGTCTTAAAGACAGAGTCCATTACTAAGCAGGGGCTTAGCATTAGCCACAAAAACAGCTATTGCTAACCCCCAATTATTACCCTGGTACCGAACGCCACAGGGGTGCCGGGAAGAGCCGGTACCATCAGGCCCGGAGCGTCAAAAATGGCCAGGGAGTGCCAGTAACAATGGTCCTCGCCCACCCTGGTAACGTCAGGCTGTCGCTGCTTGGTTGGTATTTGGCTGAGAATAATGCTTATGCTTTTTTTATGCATAAATAATGAAATATAAAAAAAATAAAAATAAACGCATAGGGTCCCCCCTATTTTTTATTCTCAGCCAAATACCAACCAAGCAGCAACAGTCTCATGTTATCCGGGGTGGGCAAGGACCATTGTTACTGGCCCTCCCCAGCCTAAATAACGCCAGCCTGTTACCGCCTAGGCCCAGGAGCGCCCACACCACACAACTACAGCTCACAGCATGCCCTTACATTAAGGACATGCTGAGAGTTGTAGTTGTGCGGTGCGGGCGAGTGAGAAGGCTGTCAACTGCCCCCACTGCAGGACTAAAACTCCCAGCATGCCCTTACAATAAGGGCATGCTGGGAGTTGTGGTCGTGCAGAGTGGCGGGTGACAAGCAAGCCAGGGAAGTGGGCGGTAATGCGCTCTGCTCCCTAGCTGGGGGTGATAAGAAAATCACTGCAATTTAATATTTAAATTTAAAATTACAGTGAACTTCACTGCGCCATAACAAAGGGAGCCTGGGCTGACATAACACTGCAGGCGCCTGGGACTCCCGCAGCTGAGCCGGGAGATGTGCAGGAGCCATCCCTGCCATCCCTCAGTGTCTACCGCAGTGCCAAGGGATGGCAGGGACGGCTCCTGAACATCTCCCGGCCCGGCTGCGGGAGTCCAGGGCAGCTGCAGAGTTATGCCAGCCTGGGCTCCTTACCATGGCGGTGCAGAGTTAGCCCCCCTCGCTGGCTTTTTAATTTTATTTTTCCTCCTCTTTTGCGCGGCATAAGGGAAGTTCCCAGTGCCACTTTCACCCACTGCGGTTGCAGGGAATGACGTCCCTTACGCCGCGCAGAAAAGCAGCTGGCAGGGATCATCACTCGGCATGCTTTCAATGCTTTACAGGCACCACAGTCCCGGAAGACCCGCAGCCTGAACCTGAGCCTGCCGGTGCGCGGCCAGGTGAGTAAAAATAAAATAAAAAGCAGGGAGAAAGGGGGAGAAAAACCGGAGAGAAAGGGGGAGAAAAACTGTAGAGAAAGGGGGAGAAAAACCGGAGAGAAAGGGGGAGAAAAGCCGGGGAGAAAGCACAGCGGGTGAAAAGCCGACGAGAAAGGGGTGATAAGCCGGGGAGCTATGATAGGTATCATCCCACACCGCTGCATAGTTATTCTATCCCATACTGTAATATCAAAGTTCCCACTGGGTCCCGTTATTGGCTGCTCGGTCCCAGACAATCACGGGATCCAGCAGGAAATGTGAAATTACAGAATGGGATAGAAAAACTGTGGTATGCGCTGTGGTATGTTAAAAGGAGCACGGGCTCCATCATATTTTCTCCCCGCTACCCTCACATCTAATGATGGGGACACTGCTTTACAACCCCGCTTGTCTCCCACCTGTCTACGCCGCACATCTCCCGCCTGCTACAAGACTACAACTCCCAGCATGCCCTCACTTTATGGGCATGCTGGGAGTTGTAGTCTTGCAACATGTAGCAGACAGATGGGAGATGTGCAGCTTGAGTGGGAGACAAGGGGGGGTGTATAGCAGTGTCCCCATCTTTGTAAGGGAAGCAGGTAGAAAATATGACAGAGCCCAGCCTGCTGCACAGGGATGCCAGCCCGGGCTCCCTTATAGGGTTGTAATATCATATTTCCCGCTGGAGCTATGATCATGGCTGCCAGCGGGAAATATAAAAATCTGCTCTCCAAAGCCGTTTTGTAAGTCAGGTCCTGGCTGGCTGGCTTACATTTACGCCTTTTTGGAGGGGTTGCAACTGTTTGTGCGACTTTTGCACTTGATAAATCCCTGACCACTGCAAAGTGAAAAATAAAATTCCCTTTTGTAAGCTCTTCTGTAGCTTTTTGGTTACAGTCAAAAGTCGCACAAAAATTTGCTTAAGTGCTTGTGCGACTTTTGTAAGCAAAAAAAGAGCTCTAAGGGGGACATTTATCAAGGGATTTAGAGATCTTTTTTTGCTTACAAAAGTCAGACAAAAAGTCGCATTAGCACCTAAGCAAATTTTTGTGTGACCTTTGGCTGTAAGCAAGAGCTACAAAAGAGCCTACAAAAGAGTCTAGAAAAGTGGCACGGCACGGGGGTGGGGGGGGGGTGGTCGACAAGCGGGGGGATGTAAAGCAGTGTCCCGTCATTAAGTCAGGGTAGCAGGGTTAGAATCAGACGGAGCCCGGGCGGCTGCAGTGTGAGGCCAGCTTGGGCTCTTTTTAACATATATCAGCACCGCAGAGTTTCTATATCCCCTAATGTAATGTCATATTTCCCGCTGGGTCCAATGATTGGCCGAGACCGAGCAGCCAATCAGGGGACCCAGCAAGAAATTTGATCTTACAGTAGGGATTAAAAAATTCAGCGGCTCCGTTATATGTTAAAAGGAGTCCAGGCTGGCCTCACTGCATCCGCCCGGGACTCCATCATAACTCTGCTGGAGCCATCCGTGCCATCCCTCAGCACTGCCTTACATGCTGAGACGGCCCCTGCACATCTCCCGGCCCGGCTGTGGGAGTCCCGGGCGGCTGCAGTGTTATGTCAGTCCGGGCTTCTTACCATGGCGCCGTGGACTTTACGGTGGGAAATATGAAATTACAGTGATTTTCTTATCACCCCGGCCAGGGAGCAGAATGCATTGCCACTCGCTTCCCTGGCTTGCACGATTACGTAAGGGCATGCTGTGAGTTGTAGTTGTGGGGCGGGTGACAAGCTTGTCATCTGCAATCTGGCTGCACAACTACAACTCGTAGCATGCCCTTGCTGTAAGAGCATGCTGGGAGTTGTAGTTGTTCGGCGGGGGCGGGTGACAAGCTTGTCACCTGCCGCACTACTACAACTCCCAGCAGGCTCTTATTGTAAGGGCATGCTGGTAGTTGTAGTTGTGGGGCGGGTGACAAGCTTTTCACCTGCCCCCTGCCGCACAACTACAACACACAGCATGTCCTTACTGTAAGGGCATGCTGGGAGTTATAGTCGTGCGGCAGGAGGTAGGTGACAAGCTTGCTCCTGTCCCGCATTACATTATTACAACTCCCAGCATGCCCTTACTGTAAGGGCATGCTGGGAGTTGTAATTGTGTGGCACAGGAGATGCGCGGGCAGGTGACAAATTTATTCTTTTTTTTTCTCATTTCAGATCCGTGTATCCTGTGGACTACTTAGGATTCGGTGAACTGCGTCGATGACCAGCGTTTTTTTCTGTTTAATGTTAATAAAATGATTAACGAGGGCTTGTGGGGGAATGTTTTTTTGGAATAATTTTTTTTTAAACGTGTGTTTTTTATTTTATTTACTTGACAGGCTTAGTAGTGGAAGCTGTCTAATAGACGGAGTCCATTACTAAGCCGGGGCTTAGCATTAGCCCCAAAAATTGCTAGCGCTAACCCCCAATTATTACCCCGGTACCCACCGCCACAGGGGTGCCGAGAAGAGCCGGTACCAACAGACCTAGAGCATCAAATATGGCCCTCCTGGGCCTAGGTAGTAACAGGCTGGTGTTAATTAGGCTAGGGAAGGGCCAGTATCAATAATGTCAGGCTGTTGCTGCTTGGTTGGTATTTGGCTGAGAATAGGGGAACCCTATACATTTTTTTTTCATATTTAATTATTTATGCAAAAAAAAAAAAACATAAGGTTCCCCCCATTTTTATTCTCAGCCAAATACCAACCAAGCAGCAACAGCCTGACATTATGTCATGACCGACTGGGGGGACAGGGAGAGTGAGATCTAAACACTGTTCTCACTGGGACACAGAACAAACAAACTGGACAACCCACTAGGGCTGGGCAGTATGGCCAAATATGTGTATTGTGGTATTTTTGTCAGCGCCGGCGGCCGCAACAAACAGGAGAACGAGGAGGGCAGTGCTTGCAGGTGACATATGTGAGTAGTAGCGCTGGGCTGATAATTAATTGTGGGGGGGGGCATAACAGCGCTCGTGGGCCACATATGATTAGTTCCCCAATGGGGACAGCGCAGCACTGGGCTGATTCCTTCATTCCCGAGTGGGAGGGGCAAACCGGTATTGTGGTATGGGTTAAAATTCATATTGTGCAGCACAAAAATTTCGGTATGAATTGGTATACCGACCAGCCCTACAATCAACTCCACAAAAGGAGTAGCCATTAAAGTAGACTACTGGACAGCGGACACACACCACCGTGTGGACAAGATGCTGACCCAGTAGGAAACAGAAATATAATACATGAAACACTAGACTTGAACCGGATGAGTCTGAATAGGCTCCAGGATATACCAAACAGGAATATAACATACAGAGCACAGGAAACAAGCAAGATTCAGATACAGTGTTAACAGATACATAACAGAAAGGATATACAAATATTAAAACCGACAAATGTAATACTGACTAAAATCTACAAAGAACAACACTATTTAACCATGGCTAAAACTCAGATAAATACAAGGTAAATACTCAAGCAGCCTTGAAAGTGTATTGCACAGTAACCAGCACCAGAATGCAGGAGAACTCTGGTTAAATAACCGCACCCGAGTTCTCATTCGTTCAGAGCATTAACTATTTCCTATCCAGGTAAAACAGCAAACTGCTCTGAACGAACTAGTGGGTGAATACACACCTAAACAGAAAAATACAAAAACAAATAAACGGACATTACACATTACCAGGGTGGTAATGTTATTTAGGCTATGTATATTGTTACATAGCCTAAATAATACCAGCCTGTTGCTGTCCTGGCGCGCCATTTTTTACTCTCTGGGCCTTTTGATACTGGCTATTCTCTGCACCCCTGTAGCGCTGGGAACTGGGGTAATAATTGGCGGTTAGAACTAGCTGTTTTTGTGTCTAACGCTAAGCCCGGCTTAGTAATGAACTCCATCTATAAGACAGCTTCCACTACTAAGCCTGTCAAATAAATAAAATTTAAAAACTCAACACGTTTAAAAAAAATTTAGGCCAAAAAAACACTCCCCCACAAGCCCTTGTTAACCATTTTATTAACATTAAACCAAAAACACGCTGGTTACTGTACTCCTCCGAACCTAAAGTAATCCACAGGATACATAGATCTGAATTTAGAAGCAAAAAATGAGTTAGTACATTTAGGGGGAAAAAAGTGGTAATAAAAATGTAATAAACACATTTTTTTCGAAGCAGCAAATTGGTGTTCTATAGTCATTTTTGGGTTTTTGCTTATGTGTGCTAAAAAATGGTATTCAAAAGTGATTTATTGGTTTTTGCTTATGTAAGCCAAATTTATCAACCCCCCTGTGACAAATGCCTACCAAATTTGCTTACCAAAGCAACGGTGAAAAATGTCCCCCAATACGTTTCTTTTTAATTTTTTTTTTGCTTTCCAAGTCCCAATTCTCTACTCCCTTATCTTAGCATGTCCCTATATGAAAGGAGTCATGCATTCAATAACTCATGCCTTGATGATGTCATCACAGAACATTGACCAGAATGTCTAGCTCCAAGGTAGTTAACTGGGGAGCAATTGGTAGCTGTCTATATACACTGCTGAAAAAAATAATGGGAACACTTAAACAACACAATGTAACTCCCAAGTCAATCACACTTCTGTGAAATCACAGTCCGCTCAGGAGGCAACACTGATTGACAAACAATTTCATATGCTGTTGTGCAAATGTAACAGACAACAGGTGGAAATTATGAGCAATTAGCAAGACAACCCCAAGAAAGCAGTGGTTCTGAAGGTGGTGACCACAGCCCACTTCTCAGTTCCTATGCTTCCTGGCTGATGTTTTGGTCACTTTTGAATGCTGGTGGTGCTTTCACTCTAGTGGTAGCATGAGACGGAGTCTAAAACCCACGCATGTGGCACAGGTAATGCAGCTCATCCAGGATGGACCATCAATGTGAGCTGTGGCAAGAAGGTTTGGTGTGTCTGTCAGCGTAGTGTCCAGAGCATGGAGGCACTACCAGAAGACAGGCCAGTACATCAGGAGACATGAAGGAGGCCTTAGGAAGGAAACAAACCAGCAGCAGGACCGCTACCTCTGCCTTTGTGCAAGGAGGAGCACTGCCAGAGCCCTGCAAAATGACCTCAAGCAGGCCACAAATGTGCATGTGTCCACTCAAATGGTCAGAAACAGACTCCATGAGGGTGATATGAGGGCCCGACGTCCACAGGTGGGGGTTGTGCTTACAGCCCAACACCATGCAGGACGTTTGACATTTACCAGAGAACACCAAGATTGGCAAATTTGCCACTGGCACCCTGTGCTCTTCACAGATGAAAGCAGGTTAACACTGAGCACATGTGTTAGACGTGACAGTGTCTGGAGACACCATGAAGAACATTCTGCTGCCTGCAAGATCCTCCAGCATAACCGGTTTGGCGGTGAGTCAGTAATGGTGTGGGGTGGCATTTCTTTGGGGGGGCTGCACAGCCCTCCATGTGCTTGCCTGACTGCCATTAGGTACTGAGATGAGATCCTCAGACCCCTTGTAAGACCGTATGCTAGTGCGGTTGGCCCTGGGTTCCTTCTAATGCAAGACAATGCTAGACCTCATGTGGCTGGAGTGTGTCAGCATTTCCTGCAAGAGGAAAGCATTGTTGCTATGGACTGGCCCACCCGTTCCCCAGACCTGAATCCGATTGAACACATCTGGGACATCATGTCTCACTCCATTCACCAACGCCACATTGCACCACAAACTGTCCAGGAGTTGGCGGATGCTTTAGTCCAGGTCTGGGAGGACATCACTCAGGAGACCATCCCCCACCTTTATCAGGAGCATGCACAGGCATTTTAAGGAGGTCATACGGGCACGAGGAGGCCACACACACTAATGAGCCCCATTTTGTCTTGTTTTAAAGGGGTACTCCGCTGCTCAGCATTTGGAACAAACTGTTCCGAACGCTGGAGATGGTGCCGGGAGCTCGTGAGGTCATAGCCCCACTCCCTCAATGCAAGTCTATGGGATGGGGCATGACAGCTGCCACGTCCCCTCCCATAGATTTGCATTGAGGAGGTGGGGCGTGATGTCATGAGGGGGGCAGGGCTATGACGTCACAAGCTCCCGGCACTGGCTCTAGCGTTAAGAAGTTTGTTCCTGAGCAGTGGAGTACCCCTTTAACCCCTTAACGACCACGGACATAAATGTACGTCCTGGTGCGGCGGTACTTAGCGCACCAGGATGTAAATTTACATCCTGTGTATGACCGCAAGCATCGGAGCGGTGCTCGCATCATACCCACCGGTAATGGCCAACATCCGCGATCGCATGGATGTCCACCATTAACGCCTCAGATGCCATGATCAGTACAGATCACGGCATCTGCGGCAGTGCGCATATTAAAATAGATGATCGGATTGCCTGCAGCGCTGCCGCAGGGATCCGATCATCTGTAATGACGACTGGAGGTCCCCTCACCTGCCTCTATCGATCTCCCGGTGTCTCCTGCTCTGTTCTGAGATCGAGCATTTCCAAAAAAATTAATAAAAAATTATATAAAAGTTGTATATATATATATATATATATAAAGTACAGATGATGGCGCAAAAAATTAGCCCTCATACCTCCCTACATACGGAAAAATGAAAAAGTTATAGGTGGTCAAAATAGGACGATTTTAGATTACTGATTTTGTACAAAAAGTTTTAGATTTTTTTTAAGCGGTACAAAAACATAAAAAGTATATAACCATGGGTATCATTTTAATTGATTGACCCACAGAATAAATAACACATCATTTTTTCCGAAAAGTCTACAGTGTGAAAATGATACCCTCCAAAATGTGCAAAGTTGTGGTTTTCATTTAAATTTCCTCCCTAAAAAAATGTTTTTCTTTGGTTCACCAAATGAGAGGTTTCATTACAAGGTACAATTGGTCACGCAAAAAACAAGCCCTTATATGGGTCTGTAAATGAAAATATAAATGAGTTATGGATTTTAGAATGCGAGGAGGAAAAATCGAAAATGCAAAAATAAAATTGGCCTGGTCCTTAGCCCCTTAAGGAACCTTGATGTACGCGTACGTCATGACACCCTGGTACTTAAAGGGGTACTCCGGTGAAAACCTTTTTTCTTTTAAATCAACTGGTGGCAGAAAGTTAAACATATTTGTAAATTACTTCTATTAAAAAATCTTAAAGGAGTACTCCGGTGCACACTTTTTTCATGTTATCCCGTCCGGGCTGCCAACGAGCCCCCGGAGCTCCGGTACAGGTGTTCGGTCCCCGGGCTGTACTCTTCTTACTTCCGGTTAGCCCGGCACGTCACACGGAGCTTCAGCCTATCACTGGCCGAGGCAGGACATCGCTGCGGCCAGTGATACGCTGAAGCTCCGTGTGACGTGCCGGGCTAACCGGAAGTAAGAAGAATACAGCCCGGGGACCCAACACCTGTACCGGAGCTCCGGGGGCTCGTTGGCAGCCCGGACGGGAAAACATGAAAAAAGTATGCACCGGAGTACTCCTTTAATCCTTCCTGTACTTATTAGCTGCTGAACACTACAGAGGAAATTATTTTCTTTTTGGAATGCTCTCTGATGACATCACGAGCACAGTTCTCTCTGCTGACATTATTATAATAATAATAATGCTTTATTTATTGTTGTCCTTAATGGGATATGAACTCAAATCCCCAGCACTGCAAGGCAGTAGTGCTAACCACTGAGCCATCTTGCTTCCCTTAGCATACATATGCTATGCATGGTTGCTAAAATGGACAGAGATGTCAGCAGAGAGCACTGTGCTCGTGACATCATCAGTGTTCCAAAAAGAAAGGAATTTCCTCTGTAGCATTCAGCAGCTAATAAGTACTGGAAGGATTAAGATTTTTTAATAGAAGTAATTTACAAATATGTTTAACTTTCTGCCACCAGTTGATTTAAAAGAAAAAAGGTTTTCACCGGAGTACCCCTTTAAGGACCCATGACGTACGCGTACGTCATGGAGAATTCCGGCCCCTGCCGCGCGCCAGGCGGGGATCTGACCAGGATGCCTGCTGAAATCGTTCAGCAGGCATTCCATGCAAACGCCCAGGGGGGGTCATCAGACCCCCCCCATGTCGGCGATCGCGGCAAATCGCAAGTGAATTCACACTTGCGATTTGCGCGATTCCGGGTCATTACAGGTCTATGGTGACCCGGAATATAAGGGGGATCGTGGTTGTCTAAGACACCCACGATCCCCCTGAAGCGATAGGAGTGAGGTGGCAGGGGTGCCACCCCTCCTATCCCTGCTATTGGTGGTCTAGACACGACCACCAATAGCAGATCGGGGGCGGGGGGGTTAACTTTCGTTTTCCCCGTTCTGCCCACCCACAATAGGCGGGGCAGGATGGGGAAACAACGGGGATCGGCGCCGAAGATCCACTTACCGATCCGGGCGGGCGTCGGAGGCAGCGGGCGACGGAGATCAGTGGGCGGCGATGACGTGCGGCTGGATCCGACGGAAGCCGGTGAGATGCCTAGTAATATCTGGAGGGTACAGTTTGAGACCATTATACAGTGGCCTCCAGATGTTGCAAAACTACAACTCCCAGCATGCCCAGACCGCTGTTTGGGCATGCTGGAATATGTAGTTTTGCAACAGCTGGAGGGCTCCAGTTTGTGACCACTATATAGTGGTCCCTAAACTGTAGCCCTCCAGATCTTGCAAAACTACAACTCCTAGCATGCCCAAACAACTGTTTGCTGTCTGGGCATGCTGGGATTTGTAGTTTTGCAACAGCTGGAGGACCACAGTTTGGAGATCACTTTGCAGTGTTCTCTAAAACTGTAGCCCTACAGATGTTGCAAAACTGCAAATCCCAGTATGCCCAAACAGCAAACAGCTGTCTCGGCATGCTGGGAGTTGTAGTTGCGTACCTCCAGCTATTGCATAACTACATCTCCCAGCATGCCCTTCGGCGATCAGTACATGCTGGGAGTTGTAGTTTTGCAACAGCTGGAGGCACACTGGTTGGAAAATACTGAGTTTGGAAAACCTTCAGTTAGGTTCTGTTACCTACCAGTATGTCTCCAGCTGTTGCAAAAGTACAACTCCCAGCATGCACGGTCTGTCAGTACAAGCTGGGAGTTGTAGTTTTGAAACAGCTGGAGGTTTGCCCCCCCCATGTGAACGTACAGGGTACATTCACACGGGCAGGCTTACAGTAAGTTTCCTGCTTCAAGTTTGGGCTGCAGTAAATTTTTCACCGCAGCGCAAACTCCTAGCGGGAAACTCACCATAACCTGTCAGTGCGAATGTACCCTAAAAACAATACACTAACACATAATAAAGGGTAAAACACTACATATACACCCCCCTACACTGTCCCCCCCCCCAATAAAAATTAAAAACGTATTGTGTGGCAGTGTTTCCAAAACAGAGCCTCCAGCTGTTGCAAAACAACAACTCCCAGCATTTCCGGATAGCCACTGACTGTCCAGGCATGCTGGGAGTTTAGCAACAGCTGGAGACACCCTGTTTGGGAATCACTGGCGTAGAATACCCCTATGTCCACCCCTATGCAATCCCTAACTTAGTCCTCAAATGCGCATGGCGCTCTCTCACTTCAGAGCCCTGTCATATTTCAAGGAAACAGTTTAGGGCCACATATTGGGTATTTCTGTACTCGAGAGAAATTGCACTACAAATTTTGGGGGCTTTTTATCCTTTTACCCCTTATGAAAAAGAAAAGTTGGGGGCTACACCAGCTTGTTAGTGTAAAAAAATGAAAAATTTTACAACAACATGCTGGTGTTTCCCCATACTTTTTATTTTCACAAGAGTTAAAAGGAAAAAAAGACCCCCAAAATTTGTAACGCAATTTCTCCTGAGTACAGAAATACCTCATATGTGGTCGTAAAATGCTCTGCGGGCGCACAACAAGGCTCAGGAGTGAGAGCGCACCATGTACATTTGAGGCCTAAATTGGTGATTTGCACAGGGGTGGCTGATTTTACAGCGGTTCTGACATAAACCCAAAAAAATAAATACCCACATGTGATCCCATTTTGGAAACTACACCCCTCACAGAATTTAATAAGGGGTGCAGTGAGTATTTACACCCCACTGGCGTTTGACAGATTTTTGGAACAGTGGGCTGTGCAAATGAAAAATTACACATGTGGGGGGGTCCACTGTTCTGGCACCATGGCCCCTGACTTCCATTCCAAACAATTTTTTTCCCAAAAGCTCAATGGCACTCCTTCTCTTCTGAGCATTGTAGTGCGCCAGCAGAGCACTTGACGTCCACACATGGGGTATTTCCATACTCAGAAGAGATGGGGTTTACATTTTGGGGGGCATTTTGTCCTATTACCCCTTGTAAAAAAAAATTATTTGAGGGAAAACAAGCATTTTATTGAAAAAAAATAATAATTTACACATCCAACTTTCACGAATAGTCGTCAAACACCTGTGAGGTGTTAAGGCTCACTGTACCCCTTGTTAAATGCCTTGATGGGTGTAGTTTCCAAAATAGTATGCCATGTGTTTTTTTTTTTTTGCTGTCCTGGAAACATACTGGCTTCCTAAATGGGACATGCCCCCCAAAAACCATTTCAGCTAATTTTGCTTTTCAAAAGCTGTGACTCCTTCTCTTCTGAGCATTGTAGTTTGCCTGCAATGCATTTTACGTCCTAACATGGGGTATTTCCATACTCAGAAGAGATGGGGTTCCAAATTTTGGGGGTCATTTTGTCCTATTATCCCTTGTAAAAATTTTAAATTTGAGGGAAATTTTTGTGAAAAAAAAAAATAATCATTTTCACGTCCAACTTTAACGAAAAGTCGTCAAACACCTGTGGGGTGTTAAGGCTCACTGGACACCTTGTTACGTGCCTTGAGGGGTGTAGTTTCCAAAATAGTATGCCATGTGGTTTTTTTTTTTTTTTTTTTTTTTTTTTTTTTTTGCTGTTCTGGCACCATAGGGGCTTCCTAAATGTGACATGCCCCCCAAAAACTATTTCAGAAAAACTCACTCTCCAAAATCCCACTGTTGCTCCTTCCCTTTTGAGCCCTCTACTGCGCCCGCTGAACACTTGACATACACATATGAGGTATTTTCTTACTCGAGAGAAATTGAGTTACACATTTTAGGAAGATTTCTCTCCTTTTACCCCTTGTAAAAATTCAATAACTGGGTCTACAAAAACATGCCAGTGTAAAAAATTAAGATTTTGAATTTTCTCCTTCAATTTGCTGCTATTCCTGGGAAACACCTAAAGGGTTAACAAACCTTTTGAATGTCATTTTGAATACTTTGAGGGGTTCAGTTTTTATAATTGCGTCATTTGTGGGGTATTTCTAATAAGAAGGCCCTTTAAATCCACTTCAAAACAGAACTGGTCCCCAAAAAATTTTGATTTAGAAAATTTTGTGAAAAATTGATGCTATACTTTGAAGCCCTCTGATGTCTTCCAAAAGTAAAAACATGTCAACTTTATGATGGAAACATAAAGTAGACATGTTGTATATGTGAATCAATACATAATTTATTTGGAATATCCATTTTTCTTATAAGCAGAGAGCTTCAAAATTAAAAACAAATGCAAAATTTTAAATTTTTTCATCAAATTTTGGAATTTTCCACCAAGAAATTATGCAAGTATCGACAAAATTTTACCACTACCATAAAGTAGAATATGTCACGAAAAAACAGTCTCTAAATCAGAATGAAAGGTAAAAGCATCCCAGAGTTATTAACGTTTAAAGTGACAGTGGTCAGATGTGCAAAAAATGGCCGTGTCCTACAGTGAAAATTGGCTGGGTCCTTAAGGGGTTAAAGGGGTACTCCCGTGGAAAACTTTTTTTTTTTTCAACTGGTGCCAGAAAGTTAAACAGATTTGTAAATTACCTCTATTAAAAAAAATCTTAATCCTTCCAGTACATATTAGCTGATGAATACTACAGAGGAAATGGTTTTCTTTTTTGGAACACAGCTCTCTGCTGACATCATGACCACAGTGCTCTCTGCTGACATCTCTGTCCATTTTAAGACCTGTCCAGAGTAGGAGAAAATCCCCATAGCAAACAGATGCTGCTCTGGACAGTTCCTAAAATGGACAGCAGAGGTCAGCAGAGAGCACTGTGGTCCTGACATAAGAGAAATCCAAAAAGATAAACATTTCCTCTGTAGTATACAGCACCTAAAAAGTACTAGAAGGATTAAGATTTTTTAATAGAAGTCTGTTTAACTTTCTTGCACCAGTTGATTTAAAAAACATTTTTTCCACAGGAGTACCCCTTTAAGGTTAAAATGGACTTGGTCCTTACGGAGTTAAGGACATTACATCAAAGTTGGATCAGCCTGTAGTGTGGTTTTCCACTTTGATTTTGAGTGTGACTCCATATCCAGACCTCCATGGGTTGATAAATTTGATTTCCATTGATAAATTGTGTGGGATTTTGTTGTCAGCACATACAACTACGTAAAGACGAAAGTATTTCATACGATTAGTTCATTCATTCAGATCTAGGATGTGTTATCTTCGTGTTCCCTTTATTGTTTTTGAGCAGTGTATTATCCAGCTTGTGGTTTTATTGCTCACAAAGATTATTTGTTTGTCTTGGATAAATAAAATAAAAGTCAGTTCATAAGCGTTAATTTTTAACGTAAATTTGTTTTCCCTTCGTCCTAACAGCAGCACAAGTGGGGTGTTCTGCCCCTGTGAAGCTGGCAGGACGGTGGAATTTTTAATTACGCCCAAGTAATTAAACATTTAATTAGTACCCCATATAAGGCCTCCTCCCTTAGGCCACATTGCTTTTTAACAAGTAACAAACAAAAATATACAGGCGGGAAATTTGTGTGCTGCTGTGAGGACAAAGGGAAAACAAATTTACGTTAAAAATTAACGCTTCCCTTACGTCCTAACCAGCAGCACAAGTGGGGACTTAGCAAGTAACAACACAAATAGGGAGGGACTACGGCAGAGTGGCACTTAGGATTGATTGCCCAAAGGCCAACTCTTCCGATCGTTTGGCATTAACCCTGTAATGAATAATAAACGTATTATGGGTGCCCCAGGAGGCAGCCGCACAGATTTGTTCTAGAGGAACAGCTTTCCTTTCTGCAAAGGAAGTAGAGACTGCCCTAGTAGAATGGGCAGTAACAAAGGCAGGAGGAGTTAAGTCCTGGGCTACAAAGGCCTCCCGGATTGCCTCCTTAATCCATCTACTCAGAGAGGGTTTAGAGGCTTTAAGACCTTTGTTCTTCCCTGAAAAAGAAACAAGAAGGTGCTCCGATCTTCTAAATTCTTCAGTTCTGGAGATGTAGACTCTGAGAATTCTTGAAATGTCCAGAGTGTGGTCAGCAACTTCCTCGGGAGAGGCTGGATTAGGACACAGAACTGGAAGGGATATGACCTGGTTAGTGTTGTAAAACGTCGGAACCTTAGGAACAAAGGTGGGTAAATATCTCAACAGGACTCTGTCCTGGAGAAACAATGTATAAGGCTCAAGGGCCTGAAGCTCGCCAACCCTTTTGGCTGAGGTTATGGCCAATAAGAAGGTGACTTTAAGGGACAAATACCTAAAGTCGACTTCTTCTAGCGGTTCAAAGGGATGAGAGCATAACCCTTTAAGAACGGTAGGCAAATCCCATTTGGGAATGGGTCTGAGAACTGTAGGTTTAAGTCTTTCAGCTCCCTTAAGGAATCTTTTGATTAGCGATTCTTGTGATAAGGACCTGCCTAAAAAGGCAGAGAGTGCTGAGACTTGTACCTTTAGAGTGGATGGGCTAAGACCCTTGTCAAGGCCATCCTGAAGAAACCGTAGTATTGCAGAAAGAGGAGGATCTGAGGTTACTACCTCTTTCGTAGCACACCATTGAAGGAAAATCTTCTTGATCCTGGAATAGACCAGTGTGCAATAGTGTGCAATGGTTCTCAAGACCTCCGCAGGAAGCCCACTACTTAGTAGGGTCCTGTCAATCTCCAGGCTGTCAGATGGAGTCTCCTCAGATCTAGGCAGGAGCCTGTGTTGTGAGACACAAGGTTCTGCATGTGGGGAAGCCTCCAATAACACCCCTGACTCATCCTCATGAGTTGGGTGAACCAGGACCTCTTGGGCCAGAATGGTATGATGGTAATCACTGAGGTCTGGTCTTGCCTAACTTTCATCAATACCTTCGGTATCATGGAAAGTGGAGGGAATATGTAGGCCAGCCTGAACCTCCATGGAATGGACAGAGCGTCTATCGCCACTGGGTTGTCCTCTTTGTAAAGAGAGCAGAATTTGTTCACCTTGGCGAGATCTATCTCTGGCATACCCCACCTTAGGGTTATCTTCTTGAAGATGTCTTCGTTCAGGGACCATTCTGCTTGGACCGGAAGCCCGCGACTTTGACGATCTGCCACTATATTGAGATCCCCCTTGATGTGGATTGCAGAAAGGTGGGTTAGATTGAGCTCTGCCCAAGAGAGGATCAGTCCGGTCTCCTTGAGGAGCACTTGGGACTTTGTGCCACCCTGTCTGCTGATGTAAGCCACTACAGTGGTGTTGTCTGACCAGACTCATACCGCCTTCCCTAAAACAAGAGGCGTGAAGTGGAGAAGAGCTAGACGAACTGCCCTTAGTTCTCTCATGTTGGAGGAGAGAAGTCTCTCCTGAGGGGTCCAGGTACCTTGTACCGGAATCTCGTCCAGGTGGGCTCCCCAGCCCAGAAGGGAGGCGTCCGTTGTCAAAGTGATCCAACGAGGTTGAATCAAGGACTTCCCATCTGTCAGATCCCTCCACCATCTGAGGGATGCTCAGACTTCGGGCGACAGGGTGCATTTTCTGTCCAACCCTCTGGGGTTGTGGTTCCAGACAGTCAAGACCTGATCTTGTAGAGGTCGTAGATGCCATAGGGCCCAGGGAACTGCCTCTGCAGATGCTGACATGTGACCCAACATCCTCATCAGAGTTCTGATGGATACCCTGCGAGGGACCATTAGAAACTCGGCGGCTCTTATGACCCGTTCTCTTCTTTCTGTAGTTAGGGACAAAGTCATCTGAGAAGAGTCGAGAATGAAGCCCAGAAACTTTCTGGAGGTGGCAGGGATTATTTTGGATTTTTCCCAATTTATAATCCAGCCCAGATGCTGGAGAAAATCTAGAGCCAGATGAAGATGGGATTGTAGCACATCTAGAGTAGCGGCCTTTAGAAGCCAGTCGTCTAGGTAAGGTATAATCTCTAGACCTCTTAGTCTGAGGGCAGAGACTACCGGAGCCACCACCTTTGTGAAGGTGTGGGGAGCAGAAGTGATGCCGAAGGGCAAAACAGCAAACTGGAAATGCCTTACCACACCTCTTCTGGAGACAGCAACCCTCAAGAATTTCCTGTGGGCAGGAAAAATAGGAACATGAAGGTAAGCATCCTTCAGGTCGATAGTAACCATAAGATCTAGAGGGGCCAGAATGCTGATGACAGAGCGAATGGTCTCCATCCTGAACCTTCTTTTCCTTATGAACCGGTTCAAATAGCACAGATCTATGATCATACGCCAGTCGCCTGACGGTTTCGGCACCAGAAAAAATCGGGGAGTATACCCCTGAACCCCTTTGATCGGGGGGAACATCTTCCAAAGCCTGCTTTTCTATGTATTGGAGAACAGAGTTCTCTAGAATACCCTGCTTTGGCTGAGGTAGTAGTTTTGTTAACACAAATTTTCTTGGAGGAAGGGACGTAAACTCTATTTTGTAACCTGGCTGGATAACATCCAGTACCCAGGGATCTTGGATTTCTTTCATCCAAGCTGGAAGAAATAAACTTAAACGACCTCCTACCGGAGGGGGATCGGTAGATGACTTCTCTACCTGACATAGAAGGGAAGGGAGAGGGGAAACGTTGGTGGGTTCTAGAGAAGAGTCACAGCTCGGCTTTCCGATCTTTACCATGGCCACGGCCCCCTCCACGCTTCTGGTTGGACTGGCGCTTTTGGGATCTGGAAGAGCCTTGGTACCTCCCTCCCCTGGCTCTGCCCTTACCCCGAAAGGATTGGACAGGTAAGGATTTTCCTTTTCTTTCCGCATATCCCTCCATGATGCGGTCTAATTCGGACCCAAAAAGCCAATTGGGCTCAAGAGGCATACCACAAAGATTAAATTTGGAGGTATTGTCCGCCATCCAGGGGCGTAACCATAAAGGGCGCCTACTAGCCGAAGAGAGTCCCATAGACTTGGCCGCAAGCTTGAGGTGCTGTTGGGTCGATTCACAGAGAAAGTCCACTCCTAGAAGCAGTGTTTTAAAACTGTCCAGGATATCTTCCCTGGCAACATTTCCCTCAATCTCGGACTGGATCCAAAGAACTCTATCCTTCACAAATTCAGCAACTTCGTTAGAAGCGATAGCCACAGTAGCAGAAGCTGCAGTGTAACTGTGCCTCAATAATGAGTCCACCTTTCTATCAAGGGGATCCTGAAGGTTGCTTCCATCGTCCGCTGGAACAAGGACCCTCCTAGATAGTCTATTGACCGCCATGTCGACCTTATGTGGAGGAACCCAGGAATCTAATTCAGCTTCCGGCAATGGGTACATGAGTCTGAACCTCCGGGTGAGAACTGCCGGCTTGTCCGGTTGTTTCCATTCAGTTTTCATTATTTTCCTGAGGGTATCATCCACCTTGAAAACCCAAGGTTCCCTAGCGGTGGATGTTGAGGCTTCCCCCTGATCAACATCCTGGTCCCCTGACCGGATGGATCTAAGTAATCTCTGAATTTTCTCTATTGTAAAAAGTGGTTGAGAGACTACTTCCTCTACAGATAGCTCCGACTGATCTCCCACTGACATAGCGGGGTCTTCTACAACCGAAGGAGGGCTAGATGAGGTTCTAGGCCTTTTGGGAGCTAACAAATTCTTTATTTCTGAGATAGAATTGCCCATAAACTCTTTCATCCATATAAACATGTCATGGACAGTGGGCTCCGCAGGGTTAGCAGGTGGACGACACCCAGGACACCTATTATACTCATAGGCATCCGGTAGCGGGGTGCCGCAATCAGCACATGTCAAATGACGCTTCTTAGAGGCGGGTTTGCGACCTCCAGACAAATGGTCACTCAAGGACGGAGTAGACATTGTCTAAGAGAAAAGAAATCAAAGGGTTAGAAACAATTCTACCTAAACCTGTTGCAGCGCAACCTACAAAATAAATACCTATTAGGTAAATAGTTTTGCTCTAGCAAAAAACACCTAAGGTATAGCAGAGGTTTAACCAGTGCAAGTACTCCAGCTAGGGTAGCAGCAAGAGACACACTAATGGTCCAGCTGCTTTTTATAGGGGAACGGGCGCCTAGATTTAAGTTAAGCCCCGCCCCCTACAGGATGGGATGTACAATACCGAGCAAAACATCCAATTCATAGAGAAATGCAGATTATACAGGATGTGTCCCTTCCCACACTTGGAAGGGGCACATACACAACAGGATTTGCAAAAAATCCTAGATATTAAGGCAATCTGCGCTTAGAAGCGCAGACGCCGGACCGGAAGTCGCTGCAGCGATGGAACGACACAGACAGCGCTGCCAAATAAGGTAAGGGCGGACTTAGCCCAAACACAGAGGGATCAGCGGACCCCTTACAGTTAGGAGGGGCGCACAGCACCGCTCACGCCAACTCTCGCAACTTCGGTCTGAAACCGAAGTCGCGGATCCACTGAACTTGGGACAGAACGCTGTCCCGCAGTCAAAGAGGGGTAGCCATAAGGCTGCAAGATAGAAAAAAATAAGTAAACATATATATATATATATATATATATATATATATATATATAAAAAACTCTCCCCTAAGGAAGGAGGGGAGAGGGATCCATGCAGGCTCTGTTAAAAAAAAGTAGCAGAGCCTGCACCGTCCTGCTGTCCGCACAGGACAGAAAAAAAGCAATGTGGCCTAAGGGAGGAGGCCTTATATGGGGTACTAATTAAATGTTTAATTACTTGGGCAGAATTAAAAATTCCACCGTCCTGCCAGCTTCACAGGGGCAGAACACCCCACTTGTGCTGCTGGTTAGGACGTAAGGCAAATAGTTAATTGCTGCTTTGTGAGCTCTAGCTCTCTGGCTTTTAGGGGCTTACCAACTGCTGGAGAGCTACAGATTAACAGTACGATGCATGCAGAACTTTATATATTTTTTTGCATTTGCCAATCGAACAGACCACAGTTTAGCAGTTTACATTAAAGGAAAACTGACACCCGGTTGACCTGGTTGGGTTATAGTGCCTGTGAACCTGAGTAAAATGATGTACTACTAACAAATATCGGTTGTTTCTAAGCTACAGCCTAGGTTGCTAGTTTGCAAACATGTCCCTTGGAGGTGGGAGCCGGCTTTCAGAACTCCCGTCTCCTTCCTCTTTGCTCTCATATGCCCACCTTATCTTCAGCATATGCATAAATCTTCACTCTAACGTCCTTATGACGTATATACATTAGTTGAGGTAGCAGTGGACAGTCCTATATAAATCAACTGTACTGCAATCATTGTAATCGCTTCTTTTTGGCTAAGATCAAGTGTAGTATCTGTCCTGTTAGTTGTCGGTGGTGTACACCACCTAGGCAGAATGGAGAACCACACAGAGTGGTGCAGGAGTACCAGGGTTTACCATAGGCCTGGAGGTTGCCCTGAAGAGACCTGTACTTTGTATCTGCCTTGAAAGGGGTACTGACAAGGAAAATAATTATTTTCAAATTAACTGGTGCTAGAAAGTTAAACAGATTTGTAAAATCTAAAAATTTTAACCTCTGTATGTGTGCTGGACTAGCTAACTAGCAGACTACTAGGAGGGAGAGCATTTCTGAAGGTGAGTGCTACAGGAGGAGAATCTTCCAATCAGGATTGCATGGATTCTTCTTCCCGTAACCCATCCACAGTAGCTTGAGAGGCGAGGTGGTGAAGTATACGTTTTATTCTTGCTGGGATTTCTAATGTTAGTTTTGGTAAACCTTAGGTTGATGTACCCAGAAAAGCATCTAGGAAATCTAAGAAAGAATGCACTATGTGCAAGTACCGTCAAAAGTCTGTGTCTAGAAGTGCCTATAGTTCCTTGGGGAAGTTGCACTACATTGTTTACTGTTACTTTCGCAGGACTGGTTTGGCTGCTGATAATGATAACCCAAACTGTGCAGTTCATCCTGGTCGGGTCATGGCGGCAAAAACCCGATTTTTATTATTGCAAAGGCAAAAAATGGTAAAAAATAAATAAAATGATTGAAGTTACCTTACAGGGATTGTTGCCAAATCCCACTCCGCCACATCCGCCCGTCATAAGCACTTCAATCTTTGTAGTTGTAGAAGGTTTATTTTCAGTTCAATCAGATTCAGGTATAGATCATGAGAATATATATATATATATATATATATAATTTTATATAAACCTGGTTCTCTATCTTCTCTTTTGCTCCCCTATTCTGTAATAGTTTTTTTCTGTATTTCCCTGCAGGGGATGATTCCCAGTTATCTGGAAAAGATTTATCTGGGAAGCCTGTGTTTTTGGTGGAAGATATTGACCAGTTGGTGAAGGTGGTCAGATCAGCTACTGGAGGAGGCAAAAGAGCAGAAATCCAGAAAGACTTATTGTTTAAAGGACTAGAAAAAAAAAATGTAGTCTTCCCCATACTCAAGACTGTGGCACAGTTAATAAGTAGAGAATGGCAGAGCCCAGATAAAAAGTTGCATATCCTTAGGGCAATTAAAAGGAAATACCCCTTTGAACAAGCTAAAACCAAATATTGAGATAGGCTGCCTACACACCTCGTTTTTTTACATACGGGTGCCGGATCCGGCTGGGGGAGGGGAAAACCAGGCGCTCCCGTACCCCAGCCGGATGAGCCCGTGACTCCATTTACTTTAATGAGCCAACCGGAGTCAAACGGTGACTCCGGTCGGCTCAGTTTTGACCCGTATACGCCATGTATGACAAGAGCACCGCACCGATGCTCACGGTCATACACAGGACGTAAATGTACGCTGGTGCGCGAAGTACCGCCAAACCACGACGTACATTTACGTCCGTGGTCGTTAAGGGGTTAAAGGATGCATACCTGCATGTTCCAATTCACAAGGACTTCAAAAATATTTATGTGGACCAGTTCTCAACTGCTGCATCTTCAATTTTGCACCCTACCCTTTGGGATATCCAAGGGTATTCATGAAGATCATTGCCAAGATGGTGGCTCACAGAGAAGGGGAGGGCATTTTTATACCGTACATGGGCGATTTTCTAGTGGTGGCCAATTCAGAGGAAAAAGAACAGTGCTGTGTAAACAGTATTATAGAAATTTTTAGCAAAGCTGGGTTTGTTAGTGAACTGAAAGTCCTCTCCCACTGCAACTCAGCAAAAGATTTTTCTTGGGATCCTATTAGACTCTATGCTGCAAAAATCCTTCTTTCTAATACAAAAAATAGAGAAGATCCAGGCACTAGTCATAGAGAAGTTTCTGCCACCCCATGTATCTCCATTAGGAAGGGTATGTCCGTTCTAAGGCTTTTCACATCAGTTATTCCTGAGGTGCCCTGGGCTCAATTCCACTCTAGGACTCTTAGCTAGAGCTGTTAAATAGGTGTGGGGGGGATAGGTCTCAGGAAAGGTTAGAGAAAAGTATCCTTTTGCACTATACGGTAGTGTCTTCCCTGGGATGGTGGCTGGTTGAAGACAATTTTTTATCAGGGTCTAGCCTGGAAGGTACAACATCCTATCATTATAACTACAGAGGTGTGTGTGTGTGTTTGCCCACATGGGTAGTAGAGACCTCCAAGGAGTTTGGGAAGTAGGAATTCAGCATTCATCTTCCAATCACAATGTGTTTTTGGTGGAAGATATTGACCAGTTGGTGAAGGTGGTCAGATCAGCTACTGGAGGAGGCAAAAGAGCAGAAATCCAGAAAGACTTATTGTTTAAAGGACTAGAAAAAAAAATGTAGTCTTCCCCATACTCAAGACTGTGGCACAGTTAATAAGTAGAGAATGGCAGAGCCCAGATAAAAAGTTGCATATCCTTAGGGCAATTAAAAGGAAATACCCCTTTGAACAAGCTAAAACCAAATATTGAGATAGGCTGCCTACACACCTCGTTTTTTTACATACGGGTGCCGGATCCGGCTGGGGGACGGGGA